>NC_142243.1:56863373-57098373 GCF_052056855.1 Sturnus vulgaris | reverse complement strand
GAGGTCATTGCAGCCTGGCACTGCTGCCTTCTCAGCCCCTGGACGCTGCTATTTCTGTCCGTGGCAGGGTCCCTACCCCGCCATCCATTGTAGCACTCCATGCATAGTACACAATTTCCAGAAGTACCCATATGATTTATATTCTCAAATTCTTCATTTTGGAAAACACAGTCTCTGGCTCTTAACAGCTTAGGTTTTATTGCAAGTCGATGAAACTGAACTACTAAATGCCCCGTCTATGAATTTTTAAAGCTGTTCAAGTATGCACAAAATAGCCTCAGGGAATCAGCTTAATTTTCATCCATATGTGGGACACCTAAGTTGGCTTTTGAAATTTCTCTAGGCTGATCTTGTAAAAGGCCTAAATACATGTGAAAATTTGGCCACAGATTCCCTTTGAGGCAGAGGAAAGAAAGGGAGAATATTCTGAGTTTCTAAACAGCTTGCTTTTTAAAAATGTACCACTGGCTTTTTAACCCTAAAATAACTAATTATCAGACTAAAAAAAATAAATGATTAGAGGCTGAGACAGAGCGGACTGGAATTGTTTGAATTAACTACACACCTAAAATGTAATGTTGCAAGGTATTTCTTATACAAGGGAACAAGCACTTCATATTAAATAGACATACTTGTAGCATTTTACCTACAAAAGCTTAATATCCACTTTTCCACATAGTGTATTCCTCCAAAGGAGAAAAAGAGGGCCCAGCCATATTGTAAACATCCAGGCTTGGAGCAGTTGAGTAAGCAATACCTTATTTTGAATAGGAATAAATGGAGGGAGGTTGGGAAAAGGCCAGTGGACTATCAATGAAACGTATACCACCTTTTTGGTGCCAGCCTAGGAACTAGGTAAGGCTTTTCTTGAGAAATGATGCAGGTTCACAACCTCTCCTTCAGATTGAAGGGCTCAGAGAAATATTAATCAGACAAAGTCTGCAGAGCTACAAGAATTTCCAGTTGAATGGTATCAAACTATAGCTACTTTATTAACATCCTCTGTGGAGGGTTGACCTTGATGGGATGCCAGGTGCCCACCAAGCCACTCTCTCACTCCCCTCAGCAGGACAGGGGCAACAGAAAACAAAAATTATAAAAACAAACCAAAACACCAGCTACTTCCTGGGAAATAGGGCTTCAGTACACTTAGTGGTTGCTCTGTGAAACAAAGGTAGTGAAAAATGGCCCTTCCCCATTCTCTTAGCTTTTATTGCATATGTTATAACAATAAAATTTGGAATATCCCTTTGGTTAGTTTTGGTCAGCTGTCCTGCCTATGTCCCCTCCCAAGATTTTGTCCATCTCTGTCCGAGTGGTGTGGGGGGCAGATGATTGAAGAGACAGTGCTGATGTGTGTACACTGCTCAGCAGCAGCCAAAGCACTGGGGAGCTGTCAGCTTTCCAGGTATTGGTGCAAAACACAGCTCTGCGAGGGATGCTGTGAGGAAAGTGAACTCCAGCTCAGTCAGACCAGATGGATATATCCTCTCAGTGGGATCACACTATAAAAGAACAGTGATACTAAAAGACAAAAAACTCCAGACTCTTCCTCAGCCATAGAGTACATAACCACAGTGAATACTTAAACAGGTATGAACATACCCAAATAATTCTTATTTGACTGTATTTATTAAAATCCATCTGGTGGACTTAGCTTAGGTTTTTCTATAGCAAATTGTGTAATTCAAGGATGACTGGCTTGGGACTCTATATTTAATAGGCAGAGCTGGACTGCCCTTTGGATGTTCGGCTGTATTCTTCAAAAGGTGGTACTTGTACTTCTCACCTTTATTTGCTACATTCACATAAGGAAGACTTAATAATAGAAGGCAAAAGAATCTGAGAGGGCAAACTCCTCCAGTAATCAGCAAACCAAAAGCAATTGCAGCTCTTCCTCCAGCTAGTTTTACTTAGGGACTGTCATTACCTCTCTCTCCTGACTGCTAAGCTATTACAGAAATATAATGATCTGCAAATGACGAGGAAAAGTGTGAAAAAGGAGAAAAAATTGCAAAAACCTGTATTTAGCAGAATCTTGCTTTGACTGTTAACATACCACTCATAGTTTTGTCAAATTCCAATGCAGTGGCCTTGTCTTTTCAAAGTACCTGAAACAGCCCCAAATTAATTAATTGACTCTCCCATTATAGATGAAAGAATTGAGCATACTTTTTTCAACTAACCTAATTTTGCTGGGTTGTGCAGCTTATTTTTTTATCTTAGCTTGATCAGAAATCCTGCATCCAAATAAGCCCCCACAGTTTTAATTTAAAATTGAAAATGCCGGTGCTTTTTATATTGACTGTTTCTCCAAATTTAAATATGAAGTAATTAATAGAAATAATTTAGAGAAGCAGCTGTAAATGAGAGGGTACTTTGCAAATATTGTTTGTATTTAGCCTTTATATACAGCCTATTAATGAGTAGGGCTCCAGAAGTGTGCACAGAACTGAAAATGGATCAACTGTGTCATAAAAATAATAGGTCATTGACCCAGATAGCTGATCCTTGGAAGGATTATGAGGGTGCAACAAAAGCAATCAGAATTCCTGAGCCACTAAATTATTATGCAGTCTCAAAAACTTAGCATACATTAGTATAGTTTATGTGGGCTTTTATAAGCCCTTATATATACTTTATAAGGGCTTTCTATACAGCTAGAGTTCAAAGGCATGGTCCTCTCAGTAAGAAGCACATAATTCTGAAGACCAAAATGGTTGCAGGCCAATTAAAAAGGACGCTTTTCAATGTAATATTAGCATAATTTTTATTTTTTTTCCTTTAAATCTGTACCAGCAGAAAAAAATTTCGAGAAATACCACAAATGCTGTATTAAAAATAAGCAAATCTCTGTTTCTCTCTTCTGCTATGAAGTTCTTACTACTTGCACTTAAGATTTTTTTTTAATTGAATAAAAATAAAAACAACCTGATGCTCATCCAGCCATCTGGCATAAAAAATAAACTGTAGTTAGAAAGGTCATAGGGACTCTGGGGCTTGAGCACATATTATTCAGAAAATTAAATATGTAAAAAATTAGAAGCATCTATGTAACACAAAATTCTTCCAAGCTGCATACCAAGATCTAAGATTTCATCTGCTACAAAAAGCATAGACTACTCCCCTGCACTACCACTATACTGCTGGATTTAACTTGGCTATGGCTCTCAAGCTATTTTTTTCTGGTAAAGTAACACCACAGACAAGACTTGGGCTTAAACCCTGAATGATTTCTCTTATGTCTGTTAATGTAAGAAAGCTTTTTTGTGTGTATTTAACCCTCATATATGTAAAAACATATTACTAATGATTATATTTATTAACACAATCAACAAGTTATTTCAACCATTTAGACACTGTGTAAAGTAACTTTCAAAGGTAGAGAGTACCCTAACAACAGCAGTAATCTTAAAAAAATGGGTTTCAGACACTTGAGAACCAGATATAATCTCCTACTAAAAACAATTTTGTAAACTATGTATTTATTTAACAAGTATAACATTTTGTGTGTCTTTATGTGAAATATAATTTGCACTCTGCTCATCTTTAGAATCATCTGCTCTCCAGTGTAAGAAGGATATTTTCAGTTTTTTAAGTTCTTTAATGTCCTTTGGGAAAAGATAAATCACCAAGTCTCCTTGACTCCTTGCCATGGACTACAAAGTAGGCACTTGTTATTGATCAAATCCAACCATTTGGAAGAGATCTAAGCCCTCAGACCTGCTTAACATGAGTTTTGAGGGCTTTGGTTCCCTCAAACAGAACCAGTTGATCTCCTCTTGCTCAGGCTTTGCTTTATGGGGTGGAGAAAAAGTCAAATGTCAGTTGATTAAATTCAGTGATGCTGGTGGATTAAATCTGTTTGTATCAGTTGAAAAGGTGTTTCTCAGGAGTCTGACCATTTACAAGAGAAAGTTGATCCTTGAAGTACTGCAGATTTGTATTAGAGAAAGAAAAATATATATTTTAAGAAGCTGTTTGTCTCTTAATAGGTTTTGCACCTGACATTTCAGTATTCTGTATTCTAAGTAGAGGTTCCTGGAAAGAACATAATACTTCTTATATGAAAAATTGTTCCAATAATTGAACTACCAGTAATTCTGTGCTTTCAGGAAACAGAAGTGATCTGCTCAAGCCTGTTTCCATTTCGTGCCATATCTGTTACTGCACCTCCTCAGGCTCCTGATTTGTGAACCACAGCCTTCACCCCACAGAATAGAACTTATCATTGCAAGGGAAAAAAAAAAGAAAAAAAAAAGTGATTTCTATTAAAAATGTAAGATGAAACAAAATATTTATTGTTTTGCTTGACACTTTGACACTTTCAGGGAAAAATCTTTGTTTTGAACTAGATAAATTCTTCTGAGATTCTTCCTTTTGCCTCACTTATTTTTCCCTGTGAAGGAAAATGGGACAGAAGCAAGAATTCACATTTTTACCTTTTACAAAGAGACCCCTTTTGAGGGAATTTACCTTTTCCTTTACCTCCAATAACAGAAAACTAAATATTTGTATATAGATGGAAAAATTCCATGTTAAAGCTGTGCTAGTTGTGAAAATCTCAATCTTGACCAAAATGATGAAATAGTTACAAAAATTTGTTCAGTTTATATCAAACTTGATGAATTCAGCTTATAGAATTGCTTGTGCTGATAGCTTCTGTTGCACTTACTTCCTCTTTCAATTTGAAACATAAAAACATTTCCTTTTTTTCCCTTAAAATTCAGTTTGCTGTTTCTGTACATTTGATGATGTACATTTTGATATGTTGTTATGCTTCTCTCTGATAATCCAGAAATAAGACTGATTCTAAACTAATTCTAATTATAGAAGTTTATGCCTTTCCCTACTAATTAATTTCTCCACCATTTAATATTTTTTGAAGCTAGAATTTTAAATGCAATTACAGGAATTGTTGTACTATTCTTTCCTTTCTAGAAGATACAAATCCTTTGGGTTTCCTAATTAAGAAAAGCTGTTGGAATGGTAAATTTAGCAATAACAACAAATACAATACCTTCAGGCTAAGCCTCCAATATTCCACCTATTTTAGCACAAGGAAAGTTTGATGACATGTAGTTAAATCAGCCATCCAATACTGTTGCTTAAAGCCTAAAAATCCAATTACAGTCTTTGTTGGGTGTAATTAGTGACACTTCTCTGGTATATTTTTGTCGGGGCTTTAAAAAGTCCAGTAAAGAATCTATTGTCATCATTCTCATGCAGGAATAAGATAGTCATCTCAAAAAAGGGACATAGGCAAAGCTGAGATGTTTAAAGGCTTCCTTTCCCTCTGCCTTCAATTGATGATGGGCTAAGGAGGTCCCAGTGCCCTGAGCTTGCCTATGAAAATTATCAACTGCCAGTCGACTTCTGCAGGATCTTCAGCTCCAGCTGAATCCCTACAAGCCTGCCAGGCCTGATGGGATATATCCAGAAATACTCCAAGAGCTGGCTGATGTCATTGCAAGCCTCCCTCAATGATTTTTGAACAGTTTTGGGAATCTGGAGAAGACCCAGTTGGCTGGAAGCTGGTTACCGTTGTCCCAGTTTTCATGGAGGGTAAAAAGGATGAGCTTGGAAGTCTCACTTTAGCAACTGGTATAATTATGGAGAAGATTATTCTGGAAGGTACTGAAAAACACCTGAAGAACAATGCAGTCGTTGGTCACAGCCAGCATGGTTTCATGAGAGAAAAGTCCTGCTTGTCAAATTTTCTTTTAGGAAAATATAACCCACCTGGCTGATCAACCAAAGCCAGTTGATGGAACGTTTTTGGATTTCAGTAAAGCTTTCAATATCATCTCTCACAGGAGCCTTCTGGACAGGCTGCATACAGCTGGATAAACACATCATGCAGTGGATCAGCAACTGGCTCACAGGCTGGGCACAAAGGGTTACAGTCAGTGGGGTCACATCAGACTGGTGAACTGTCTCTAGTGGGGCTCTGCAGAGCTCCATCCTTGGTCTCTGCTCTTCAGTGTCTTCATAAATGACTTGGGTCTCAAAAGTACAGTAAGTGAGTTCACAGATGATACAATGCTGGGAGAAGCTGTTGACTCCCCTGAAGGTGGAGAGGCCCTGCAGAGAGACCTGGACAGATCAGAGGACTGGGCAAACACCAACCATATGAAGTTTATAAAGGTTAGGTGCTGGATTCTGCATCTGGGATGGGGCAGCTCTGGATGTATGGACAGGCTGGGAAATGAGATGCTGAAGAGCAGCACCGTGAAAAGGGATCTGAGGGTTCTGGTTGATGGGAAGTTGAATGTGAGTCAGCAGTGCCCTGGTGGCCAGGAGAGACAACAGTGTTCTGGGTTCATCAGGCACAGCTTCACCAGCTGGGCAGGGGAGGGGATTGTCCCACTCTGTTCTGCACTGGGGCAGCCTCACCTTGAGTCCTGGGAACAGTTTGGGGTGCCACAATATAAGATTAAACTATTAGAGAATGTCCAAAGGAGGGCAACAAAGATGGCAAAAGGACTTGAGGGAAAGCCATAAAAGGAGTGGCTCAGGTCACTTGCCTTGTTCAGCCTGGAGAAGAGAACACTGAGGGGAGACCTCATTGCAGTCTACAACTTCCTCGTGAGAAGAAGAGGAGGGGCAAACACTGATCTCTTCTCTCTGGTGACCAGTGACAGGCCCTGAAGCAATAGCCTGAAGTTGTGTTAGTGGAGGTTTAGTTTGGATATAAGGAAATGGTTCTTTGCCCAGAGGGTGGTTGGGCACTGGAAGAGGCTCCCCAGGGAATTGGTCACAACACTAAGCCTGACACAGTTCAAGAAGAATTTGGACAATACTCCTGGGCACATGTTGTGACTCTTGGGGCTGTTCTGTGCAGGGCAAGGAGTTGGGCCCAGTGATCCTTGTGAGTTCCTTCCAGCTCAGGATGTTCTATGATTCTGTTCATCTTGATTTTGTTCTTCCTTTTTTGTTCTCTACCAGGTAATGGTCAGGAGGACTAGAGACAATACACAAAGTAAGAAAAGCTGTGTGGAATATGGTCTCATCTCACATATTAACAGGCTCAGTTTTCAGCTGAGACTCCTAACATCAGCTAAATTTTGAAGTGAAGGATACTTAGGATAGTCTAATCCAATCTTCTGTCAAATCACAGACTGTAGACACTGGCCTGGTAATTCCTATGACAAACCCACATCACTTCCTTGCACTAAGGTAGTCTTGTTGAATATTCCAAGTAGCACCTCTATAGCTACAGAAAATGACCCAGCAAGAAGAACAGGAAGTTAAACAATATTCGCTTTACCATTTTTCTGTCTCTTACCATCATTGTATCTCATCCTTTTTGAAACTACTGATAGATTGTGTTCTCAGAAATGCTCTTAAAATTGAGACTTACTATTTATAAAATGGGCAATAGAGTTAGAGGGTAGATTAAGCGATTTTATCTGAAGGTCACAGTATTTATTAATAAACCACAAAATGAGCTGAAGTTTTCCACAATCTGTCTTAACACATAACATTATTTCTCAGAAAAAAATACAAAGCAGATTTTTCTGTGCTCTAAGGTCAGACAGAATTTATATCATTCAAAATAGCTCAAAACAGTAAAAATAGCCACTCAACATAGTCAAAGTCCTCTCATGAGTTATGACAAAACAAGTACCCTGTGAGCAGCATAGGCAGACTCCATTCATCATAGATAGCAGGTTATCTGGATCTTCCACCCTTATGATACAGGCTGGCTCATTTTTAGTAACAAACTGCACATTAATCTTCATTTCTTTAGGCAGTGTATATTTTAATATCTCCTAAAGGGAAATCTGACAATAAGAGGCCCAGCTATACATACATTTATATCCAAATACAAAAACTGATTGGAAACTAGAATCTTCAATCGTACAATTGAAAATTTTTTTTTAAATTTTCAGCTGGGGCTTGTTGCATGATTTCTGGATCACCACCCTTTCATGAGCTGCAAACATTTTTGTGAGATAGGGCTTAATATATATATATAATGTATATATATACACATATATATGCATATATGTATATACACAATAGCTAAAAAGCATTTTGTTTTTCAGCAGTGAAGCACTGCATAACATAATTGCAGTCTTAGAATAATAATGTCATAAAACTTATAACTATGCAAGCAAGTATATGTGATTTAGTGTGGGTTCAGGGTTTTCAAAATTCGTCCATTCCAAACATGCATTTTTCTTTCAATGAAACAGTATTGCAATGGCAAACAGTGCCAGTGATGTTTAACATCCATCTTGAAGACTTCAGCTGTGGGTTTGAAAACAAACCAATGGATCAGATGCTGTCACTTCCACAGGCTTTTCAAAGGCATTCCTGTTCCTAAAATTTTAGAAAACTTCCTGAAAGTTTTATTAAAACTTAAGTATTTTCAGTCTCCATTTGAGACCGCCTCCTCTAATGTAATTGCATTTTTTAATATAAACGGCAATTTCACATTTTAAAATATGATTTTTTTCACTCTGTATTTGGATGTGATATGACACAATAGGTATAGAATTCCTAGAGGATAGATTTAATTGATCTAGGATCCCTCATCACATCCCTTTTTAGTTCTTATTTGACAAATGGCTTTCAGATGAGCTCTCCAGAGGAGAAAAGCCAGAATCTTTTTATCAGTTCCATTGCCCTTTTCATAAAGGTTCTTCTAGCTAATTTTCTTTACTATGTGCATTTTTTTCTTCTCAACAGTTTATTAAGCCTTTGCTTTACATTAATAAGCATTCTGTATCACTTTGGATTTCAGGTAGTGTGAAGAGCTTCCTTTTTTAATTTCAAGAAAAGTATTTTTGTTTAACTTATTAGGTATATCAAGCAACATTTTTCAAATTATTTCATTGGCCATATCACATAAGGCCAATCTTTATGACTTTTTTTTTAAATGAGGGAAAACTTCATGTGCTTTTCTCAGTCAGTCTCTGGGACATCTCAGGAAAGGCCATGAAATGTTAATGTTATCTTCTTGTAACTTCCAGGGATTTATTTTAACACAGTTTATGCTGCTGTGCATTGTGCCATTTCTGACGTACCAGCTTATCACATTTGATTTGGGAATTCCCATTAATGCATTTTCCCCTGCTATATGTGTCTACTGGGTGCAGGTACTCAGGTTCTGGCAGGCAGCTGTAGGGGATTAAAAGAGGGGATGAGCTGCCCCATGCTGAACACAGCCAGTTCCAGTGGTCCCAAAGCTGAGACTGGGTGAGGAGAGGGTGATGCGAGGAAGTGGGGTCTTTCTATTTTGTAATACTCAGTCTACTTCATATGGCAATAAAATTAAATTTCCACAAGCCAAATCTTCCTCACTGAGGGAGTGAGGGAGCTAGCAGCTGATGGAGGGGGAACACCTTAGCCAAAGTCCTCCCCCCTGCCTCACCCCATGCTGTTGAATATTTCTCCCCAGAAAGAGGGACTGTGATTTTGTCAGAGGCAGCAGCAGCAGACCTGGGAGATGGTTTAAGATGCCTCTAACCCACAGCTTGTGCTTGCGAAGTTGCTTTCCACATGTCACAAAATTAATTTGCAACATGAAAACTTGCAGAGCCCCTGCACCATGATTCTGTTCTTCTGCTGCCATGAAGCTTCATGGGATATCTGTTTATTTAGGAAGGCTGTTTCTAAACTTCCACAAAATAGTCCCTTCACCCTGCTGTTCTATGACCTTCATAAGGAGCAGACTTAATATACAGGCATCCTATGCTCCATGGTTAACATCTGGCTCTAGGGAGATATCTAGGGCCCCATCCCCCCTCACTGCTGACAGACTTCCTCTCTGCAGTAAAAGATCCTTTATAAAACAATGGCCATTCCACTCTGAAGACTGAAATTTCTTACCTTGCAGACATGACCATATCTCTGCTTTCCAAGAAAAGACATGCACACATGCTCCCTTTCACTGGTATGTAGAGGGATAGATATATAAGAAGGCTGGTCCTTTATGTTTCTTCTTAAGAAAATCAGTTGTCTCCAGTTTTCAGCTCAGCTAAAAAAATAAAAATCAAGTGAGATCTGATTGCACTTAGCAGTATAGTTTGGAAGCAACTTTGTAAGCATATTAATTACAGAGCTGGGGTGGCTGAAGGAAGTAGGCTGGGATAGTCTCAGGAAACGTGAACAGCATCCTTTTAAAATTTTACATAAATATTACAAAATTGGAGTCATCACTATCTTTATCCCTGAAGTGAAAAAGAGAAAATTCATGCCTCCATCTAAACTTTTTCACTTTTTTCTACAGAGTTTTGGGGTTTTTTAATTAGTTTTGACTGTATACACAAAACATAGGAAAAAAGACGGGAATTAATTAAAACAGTTTGAACTGTTTGAGCAAGAACCAAGCAACAAACACCTAAGGAGATACTTGAACTGTCTATTAAAGAACTATTTATAACATAACATAACTCTCCTCACAGGTTCTTCCACCTACCATGTGCCTTTAACCACCTCCCACCCCATCAAACAGGAAGAAAAACATTAATTTTTCTTACCATAAATCCAAGGAATCCCCAGCTTTTTTTTCCATTCCCCAGAAAATACATATACAATAACTTTTAATATTTCTCTATTAAAATGTGTAGCTTTCATGTTTTTAACAAAAATAGAAAAATTACTCCTTTTGCTCTCTTACCCTAAAAAATTATAGACACAGCATAATTCTACATTTAAACATAGCTTTTTAGAAACTCTACATTTAAACCTGTTTTTTCCCTTCATCATTCACTGCCTGAAAAAATTTCAACAAGCCTGAGCACGAGTGCTTCTTTGCAAATTCTGGCTGCTCTATATAAGAATTATATATTGGACACATAGAATAATTGTTATCATTATTTAGATTATCTATGCAGTCCACATATTAAATTACTTCACAAGAATTTTAATTTGTGGATTTTTTTGGGAGGGTTTATTTTTGTAAATGAAAGTCTTACAAGACTTCAAAGAACAAAGGATATGCAGATTTCTTTCATTCTAGCTTATTTGAGAGAATACAAATATTCTTTTCCAAGGGGCATCAGAGAACTTCATCATGAGGATTGCTGTGGTCCCATTTAAAGAGAGCTCATTAAATCATGGCTTAGAGACCACATAGTAGGGGAGTGTAAATGACTGAACTTCACAGATTTAGTCTGTATGGAAATTCAACTTCTGCACTCCTTGCAGTTTTTCTTCCCAAAATAAAGTAGATTCATTATTAACCTGAAGGAGCTCCTGGGGCACTTTCTTTACCAGTTTTGGTATCTTGATCAAGAATTTAGATAAAATACACCAAAGACCTTATGACCAAAACAGTATTCTCTGGGCTATTTGTATCCTATCAAAAATTGTAATTGAAAGACTATTTCAGCAAAGAAAGCTGCCTTTTTTTAGAGAGGCACTTAAACTACTAGTTCTACTGAGATCAAATTGCAATTTTTCTTTAACAAATGCTGTCTTATATCAGGCTCACAAGCAACAATCTCAGCTTCAGGCTAATCGGCCACATGAACAACCTTGTACCAGTTTGAATAACTGGGTCAAAAACTGACTTTTTATTTGTAAGCACTCTCAGTTGTTAATTTCAAGTACAGGTAAAAAAAGTTAACACCTAATCCAACAAAAACATCCAAGTGCATCTTATTTGGCAAACTAGGGTCATACATTCAGGTCTCGAATAGCACTAAACATCCTTTGCAGGTTGTGATCATTCAGTATTAGGATTTCCTAAAGACATGCCTGAAATGCCAACTACCCTGGGAGACAATGAGTTGTCATTCCTGGCAGTGGGCTATGCTAGGCAGTGTGCTAGTACTAAGGGAAGGTCTAGCCGTGTTCTGCACACAGATCTTTCCTGCAGGTAGTTAGGTATTTATCTGGTACTTGGGCTCTGATACCTTTTGGACCCCAGCTGGACCCCCCTGTGAGTGCTGGCAGGGGTGGGGGGCAGGAGCTGGGTGTTCCTCTGGTCCAGAGGTTTTCCAGATGCCTTGCTGTCCCATCTGGGGTGCCAGAACTGATGCCTAGAAAGGCTGACCTGGAACTAGACAGAGTTAAGTGTTAAAAATAGGTATTTATTGAAAGACTTTAAAAGGATACACCTTGGGCAGTGCAAGAGCCTGGCTGGGGCTACACCAAGGTTGAATCCAAGATGGATCTCGGTCATTGGTTTTTACAGTTGTATAAGTTTTGGTTCATCCACATATTGGGGTCAATTGTCCAACCACAACTTCAGGTTATGAAGTCTCAGCCCCTTGGCTTGCCTCTTTCCCTTAGCCATTGTTCATGCTTTTTGGGTAATGGATGTCCTTGATTCTCTAGCTAGGAAGGGATTGTTTTGTCTAACCACCCTGTGAAGAGAACTTATTAACGCCTAATATGAAGTTTCAGAGTTACATATCAAGCAGCAGAGAATCTGGAAAGTATAGAAGCTAAAACCCAAGGCATCACTATCATCCCCCTACCTTTCTTTTTTAATTATGAAAAATATTATTTCCCTCAATAACAAGGCACAGACAGAACTTATTTAGAATGAATCACTTATTTCTGAAGAGCCTGGAGCTAGCACTCAGTTACATAACACTACAAACATAACACATCAAGCAAATAAACTCTATGCCTACATTTTCTTCTCAGTAGGTTACATTAGTGGTAGAAGGTTATTAATACTAGATGAAATAAAAAAGAACAATCATTGAATCTACCCATAAATATACTGCCAGAGTTCTCATTTACATTCATCTCCTTCTACTCCAGCAGTTGCAGTAGGCAGCTCCTGATCACTAGCTTGTACTGTCAAGTAGTTTGTAATTAGAGAATAATCTCATAAGGCCATTCACACGCCTTAGAAGGCTGTGCATATACAATAAATTCCAGAAGTCATTCTGGCCCTAGGAAAGCATGACAGAGCAGAGCTTTGCTTACAAGTCCCATCACTCACCACATCAAGAATGTTAGAGAAGTATAACATCTGAAACTGAACTTGAATTTTAAAAATTTAAATGACCCTCAAGAATGTGATGAAAGACTTCTCTAAACAATAGAATGCAAAAGAAAAGACTGAAGAGAAAGCCCCAAATCAGTGGAGAGAATTTGCAGAAGAGCTTGTTGAGCACAATTTAATAAACACAGTAAAGAAATTCAGTTATTTTGACAGCTTTCAACAAATATGCCAACAGCATTTGTAGTTAGCCTACTGTTACACCTGCTTTGACATCTGGATTAATTAGGACTTCATCAGGACTCCCTTCTGGCTTAGGGCAGATTTCAAAGGAATATGACCCAAGTATATGTTGTCCCTGAAATGCATAACTCAGGTGGGAGGCTGGCTATGTGACATCAGCTGCACAAAAATGAACACTTACTAGAGAAACTGCATGAGAACTTTTATGTATCTGAAAAAAAAATATTAGGCAAGTACTAATAGCAATTCAACACTGCCTTATTTTGGACACAGAAGTCAAGTACTGGATCCCCAAAGTAGTTCTCTATTTTTATTTAATCTCATCAGAAGTTGGTGTTATGAGATGAGAAAATAGATGCTTATATGGCTGCAGAAATATCGTCAGTCTATGCCTTGAATGCTGTGACTTTTAGAGTCTTAATTCTCAATTCTCCTCTACAACAACAAGCTCATATGTTTATTTATAAGAAAACCCAGGTTCTCAGTGAGCTGATGTTTTAATATTGATATTAAATGTCATGACATAGAGTTTATGTGAGAGTTGGCAACTCTGCAAACTGTAGTGGTGCATGTATGTAAGCATGTACATACTAATTGAAGATTTATTGTAGTTTTCAAGCATGCTGGTATAGAGGAAATGTTATAGTTCTATGCATTCACACTTTCATTAGAATTCAGGTAGGCTGTAGCTTGCACTTGATTTGCTTGAAAAAAAACCCCAAAAATATCTCATTTCTGGTCTTCTTGTCAAGAAATTCATGCTAATGTCAAAAGCAGATCTTTTTAAGGTTATCATTTAGCAGGCTAACACCAACAGAAGATAGAGAAACATTTAATGTCCTTATATTATTTGTTTATTATTTTTCTAAGGAGAAAAAATGTATTTTAAATTGTCTGTATAAGAGTAACATTTCACAGGAATTTATTGCTTTCTATGTGTAAAACTGTGAAAGTTTATATAAAAGAAATAAAATACATGTAAACATTTCAAGATCAAAAGGTTAAGCTATCTCTTACTATGGTTTTAACATCACTGTTTTTATGTCTCTTGTCACTGATTCCTGAACTGAAAGTTGTCAGAAGCCTTTAAACTCTCCAAATTCCTATTCTGACACCATATTCCCCAAGTGAAAAGCTTATATCAAATTGTGGCACAAGCTCTGAGGAGAAAATGTATTTACCATTTACACTAAATATGATTATTATGAGTCATGATGTAGAATGCATTAATCCTAGTGCCTCCTGGATGTCAGGGCTCTCTATCTCACACAATACTGTATCTCTCATCCCAAAGATCTGACCTTTTAAAAAGTGAGTCCCTTGTCATCATTTTGTGTAGAAGAGATGGGTTTTACAAGGCAGCTTAAGGCCTTTCTGAACCATCACTGCCAAGTTTAGCTTAAAAAAAGAATTATTTTTTGCACATCTCCTCAAGGAGTTTATGCTTCTTCCGGGCTTCCAATGACTGTGTCATTTAAAATGAAAAATGAGGTGAGGTCCAGTGTAGCTTTTCTTACCAAGGAAAACCAGCAGATTCCAGTTTTTCAGTAGTTTGTGACAGCAGAAGGATATGAGGAGTACATTTTTAAAGGGCTGGGTCTTGAAAAAAATCACCAATCTGAGAATTTTCTGAAGAAGTTTCAGCAGCCAGGTCACTCATCTCTTTTTTTGACCCTTAACAGTAAACATTGTCTCTCCACGTTGACTGGGAATCCATAGGAACCAGCAGGTAGAGAAGGGATAGTTGCAAATTCAGTAGCAAGAGACATAAGACACCAGGAGCTTTTGCTGATGGCTGAAAAGGATAATAAATAAAATTTGAGATTACACCCAATTCCTCTCCTCATTAGGGCTGCTGGAGAAATTGCATGGCTCTCTGGATTTCCAGCAGGCAGGATGCAGGGCTGCCATCTGATCAGACTGTGCAGAAAAATGGTCAAGGCTGATCACTTTGGACATCAGCATTGAGTCCAGCATCTCTCACTGAGAAGGCTGTTGAGATGTTTCTGGTGGAGAGACCAACACAGGCATCCTTGTTAGGAATAACTGAGTCACCTTAGCTGAGATATTGCCTCATACAAGGTAAACACAGTCTTCATACTGTTTGTTAAAGAGCTAGAAAATAGGGTCTTACCTATTCATGCAGTCTCAATCCAATCATTGCAACCACAAGTAGGCACATGTGCACACAAAAACATATGTGGATGCACTTGCATTCACTGTATTTTCCAAGACCTTAGCTCTTGCTGGGTCACAAAGATATAATTTATTGTTAGCAGATATTTAAAACCCACTGAAGGGGAAAAGAAGTCTAAGAAATCAGAATGACAAAAACCTCTCATAGATTTTATTTGATTATGAACAAGGTTTAAGATTTAAATGAAACATATTTCATGCCCTCGGAGATCATTCTAGAGATGAAACCCTTTGAATCCATGTTATTGAAACAGAAGCTTGCTTTCCCTCCAGGAATTATGAATTGCTGTTCCTGTTCTAGTCTAATTGAGCCAAATGGTAGATATATGCCACCTAAGTGAAATTTTTCCACTATACAAAGTAAAATTACAACAGTTAGTTCTTTTTTTTGAAATCTAAGAAATGGCATTAGTATTTGGCACAACTAGCAAAGAAAAGTGAAATGAACTGACTAATTGACCAACTGATGGACCAAAAAAGCACCTCAGAAACAAAAGCAGAAACCAACATCCCAGAAACAAACAATCTGCCTCCCAAACCCTAATCTCATCAAGGAACTAACATTTTTTAAAATCAAGCTATTTTCAAATTCAAACTAAGGGTTAAACTATTTTACCTCTGCACATCTTTTTATAAACATATAAAATTATAGAAAAGAAATGAAACCTTAAGTTAACAAAACCTAGGCATCTGTAAAGATACTGCCTCAGTCCTAAAGTTTATAAGTTTATGCTCAATTTCTTTTTTATTTTGGCCTTTTTTTAAATTTTATGTAAGATTTTGTCAGTAGACTTTTGGGTTTTGTTCATTGCACTAGTGCTGAAGGAAAGTAAACAGAAGACTATAACACATACTTCTGCATAAAGAATAATCAAATTTAAGGGTTAGGTTGTACATTTAAGCACCTAAGGTAGGGAAATACAAACGTGCACAGTGCCTTTGCAGTCCTAATGCAACCACTAGGATCCATACACATTTTTACACTAGGCTATCTGGATGTTAGAAATAGTGAACAAAACAGAACTGTGCCTCAAACAGGGCTGTTACCCTCAGAATTCCTGGAAGTGCGTTGACCTGGACATTGCATGCCTACACACATTTTATATGCAATCTTCATGGGTGCATTTCAAGCTCAGCACAGCTGGCTGTGGCATTTAGAGGTTGTCAGAACAAAAGCCATGCCAATGCGTTTTACCTACAAGCTTCTCAAAGACTCAGCACTGTTTCTGTAGCTCTATCTGTAGCAAACATGCACTGAACACTGGTGCCAACACTGGGTTCAATAAGAGGTTGTATTTGCATCCTTTGGCTCTGCCCTATCCCTTACACCAGAGAAATGTCAGGGCAGGAAGGTGCTTGCTCAAGGGAAACCTTGAGCCTTGTCATATCCTAGCCAGATCCCTCTACTGGAGGAATTCTAGCAACATATTTCCACTTTCTTGTTCTAGTGCTGTTATAATTTCAGAATTTCTCATCTGGGAGGGAGATGAGCTAGATATCAGATGAGAAGATGCTGCCTCAATCCTCAAATCCAACTCCTCCTAATTAATGCAGGAATCATGCAATTTAATCCCCTTCAATATGCTGTCTAGCCCATTTTATAAGTGATTAGATTTCTTTCTTATCCTTCTCTGTACCTATATTGTGAGAAGGAACTTAACTAGGGGAAATGTAATGTAGTAATGATATCCTTTGGCTAGAGGAAGCTGACATGTGGCAGACTATATTGGTATGCAGGATGAAAGTAAAGGAGGAGAATGATAGAACAGTCTTATACCATCCATCATGTACCTGCAGAAGGCCCACTCTCTTCACTTTGTTGGTTTTTGTTGGTTGCTTAGGGTCCTAGAAACAAGCATTTCCAATTTAACTAGGGCACAACTGATTGCCAAGAGAGGTTGTAAATGCCCCATTCCTGAAATATTCAAGGTCAGCTTGGATAGATCTCTAAGAAATCTGATATGGTTGAAGGAGTCCCATGACAGGGGAATAGCCTGCCAAGCTCACCTTGGAATAGATGACCTTTAAAGGTCCTTTCCAATACAAACCATTCTATGATCCTATGAAAATAAGGAAATTCCATACTTTTTTTTGTCTGAAGAACTTGCACATTTTTCACAAACACAGAAAAGAAATAATTGATCAATATTTCGATTACATTGATACCAAGCAACAGCACTCACAATATTAAGGATGTATTCTTAAATGGAACAAAATAAAGCCTTTTCACAGGAGTGCTGTAACATTGCTAACAACCAGATGTATATCTATCAATTAAAATGTTTAGTGACATACCCCACAGAATTTTATCAAAGTATATGTTACAATTTAAAGTTATCAAAGTATATGCTATAACTTGACTTAAATGCTTAATGAAGTTTCCCCTTATTAGATATGGAAGGAATCTGAAAGAAAAGGTAATCCAACAGGGAACATATTTTATACAAATAACAAATGTAAACTTAAAAAAAAATCCTCTTAATATACTTTTCCAGAAAAATAGGTCTTTACACTTTGGCCATTTGCACACAATCAATCTGTACATAAGATACATCTGCAGAGAAATTGCGTGGGAAGGAACAAAATCAGGATATCAGATTTTTAGTTCAATATGCAAACATCAAAATAGTTTACAATTTCCAGAACAGCTTCTTTGTTTCATCTGGAGACAAAATAGAATCTTATTGGCTATTTAAGCTCAGTGTCTAAGATTAAATACTATAATGAATGCCGCCGATGGATATTATAGGAACACTATTTCCCTAGCAATACATGCTTGAAAATGGGGCACACAAATAAAAACACACACAGAATTAGCCAACAGAAGCAATCAAATGTGGAGAAAGATATATTTTGTGTTAGTCAATATACATGTACTGGAAATCCCAAGAGACAGAAAATTACAAGTAAGACCAGTGAAAATGTTTAAGTTAAATGAAAAGGTGCAGAAGCAGTCTCAGACTGCAAACCACTACAGACTCAAAAACACAGTATGAAAGAATCAAGACAGCAGGAGCTTGCTTGGCTTCAGGCACTGGAAGGAAATGCAGATAGATTAATTCTTTCCTTCATAAAGGAACCGAGGAAAAAGCATGTACCAGGTGAAAAAGAAAACCCAGACCAGGAATGCTTAGAGATGTCCTAAAAAGCAAATAAAGAAGTTGACAGAAGAATGACTTATGCAAGTAAATAAAGCTGACAGTTCCTAACAAGGAATCATTGAATTACAGAACAGTTTGAGTTGGAAGGGACATTAAAGATCAGCTAGTTCCAACCCCCTGCCATGGACAGAGACACTTTCCATGAGTCCATGTTGCACATGTTCATCCAACCCTCATCCAACCTAGCCCTGAACACTGCCAGGGACAGACACAGAAAGAGAAGTCCACAACTTCTCTGGGGTACCAGTTCCTTGAGTGAAGAAATTTTTCCTACTATCTAATAAAAATCAAATTTTAGTTTAAAGCAATTACCCCTTGGCCTATCACTATAGGCTTTGGTAATAAGTCCCTCTCTGTTTCTGATGATATCAGTTGTCCTTTGTTCATGTTACAACCTGCCCTTGAAGGGGAGGATAACTAAAATTCTTGTTAATAGACCCTTTGGGGCAGATTAGAGTGAAATGACACTGAATGATGGATGTTCCTGAAGATATATAGGTAAGATTTATTTTAGAACAATTTGGTTACAATGGAAAGGAGGCATGTAGCCATTTTGGTTATTATTAACTGTAGTAATAGGTAATATATATCAATATAATAATATATATCGATATAAAAGTATAAAAATTATATAAGCACTTAAGAAAATATATAAGGAAAAGAAAAAAAGAGAAAAGAATTTTAAGAGTAGAAAGATATAATCGTCCATGGATCCAGCAACAAGACTTGATTGTTGCAATTTTTCTGTCCAGTCAAAGTGATGATCAGAGTCTTACTCGATGGGGGGTGGGGTGGGGGAAAGCCATGAAACACAAAATTCACATTTAGGTTTAGGTGGAATGCCCAAGCATCTCCCCTATAGGGGGAGTTTTACATTGTCTTTTGCAGCACTGTGGATCTGTTGCAACACTGTGGATCACATGCAGTCCTCTGGTGGAAGGCACTAGAAATGAGTCTGGGGCACTTCTGGCATCTTTGATGATTTATGACCTGCCTCTCACATCAGCATGCTGAGCCAATTATGCTCCATCAGAAAGGATGGATATCCTCAGGCCTATGTGTGAATGTGAATGTTGTGTGTGAATGTGACCTTCCTGGGGTGGGGGAGAGTTTTACAGGATCTGCTTTTTATTGGACTTCTCCCTTATCTGGCTCAAAACCCAGCTTGTAAGCTCCAGTGCTAGGCATGCACCTCCTCTGCACCTGGGTTGTGACGTTGCACATCAGCAAAGCACCTGCTGCTTTTGCAAGTGGCTGACTGTTTGAGTCATTAACATTCCAGTCTCTCACACTTCATACACCAATGTTGGAGCTCCATCCTAGAAGGCCAACAAATTTGTCGAGCATGACTTGCCCTTAGTGAAGCCATGCTGGCTGTGACAAATAATTTCTTTGCTTTCAATATGTCTTAGCACATATTCCAGGAGGATCTTCCCCATGACCTTGTGAGTCACAGAGGAGAAAGTGACTGGCCTGTAGTTCACTTGGTCTTCCTTTTTTCTCTTCTTAAAATGGAGGTTATGTTTCCCTTTTTCCAGTCAATAGGAACTTCATCAGACTGTCACAACTTCTCAAGTAGGATGGATAGTAGTTTAGGTACTTCATCTGCCAGTTCCCTCAGGACACAAAGATGCATCTCATCAGATCCTGTAGTTTTGCACCTTTGATATTTTGAAAGGTTTTCTAAGGTTCTTTATATCTTCTCAAATCTTATCTTCTCCTACAGTAGGTGGTTCTTCATTCTTCTAATTTCTTCCTCTGCTTTCTGCATCTTGGGCAGTGTGGCTGGAGTATTTGCTGGTGAAGACAGGGGCAAAAAAGTCATTGAGTACCTTAAGCTACTCCCTATCCTGAGTTACCAGCTCTCTTGTTTCCCTCCAGAGAGGCCCCTCATTTCCCTAATCTTCTTTTTATCACCAACATATATCTAGAAGCTTTTCTTTTTGCCCTTGACCTCTTTGGACAGGTTTAATTCTATTGAATCTTTAACTTCCTAACACAATCCCTGGCTGTTTGGACAACCTCTATGTATTTCTCCCAGGCTACTTGTCTTGGCTCCCACCCTCTGTAAGCTTCCTTTCTATGTTTGAGCTTGTTCAGGAGCTCTTTGTTCATACAAGCAGACCTCTTGACATTTTCACCTGACTTCCTTTTCTTGGGATGCATTGCTCCTGAGCTCAGAGGAGGTGATCCTTGAACATCAGCCAGCTTTCTTTGGCTCTTCTTCCCTGCAGTGCTCTATTCCATGGTACTTTACCAATAAAATCCCTGATGAGGCCAAAGCCTGTGCTTCTGAAGGCCAGGGCAGAGAGCCTGCTGTGCGCCCTCCTTGCTAAGCACCTCAAATTCCATCATTTCACAGTCACTGCAGACAAGGTTGCCTTGGAGAACTGCATTCCCCACTAGCCCCTTGTTGTTAAGAATAAAGTCCAGCAGAGTCCTTGTTGTCTCCTCTCTCACTTTGAGAAGGAAATCATGATCAACACCTTCCAAGAATCTCTTGGATTGCTTATGCCCAGCCATGTTATCCTTCCAACAGATATTGGGGAGGTTGAAGTTCCCCATGAGGACCAGGGCTTGTGAATGTGTCTGCTCCTATCTGTCCACAGAGGGCCTCATGCACTCTGTCTTCCTTGCTGAGAGTCTTCTGTCCCTGCCTTCCCTTTAATTCTGACAGATAAACTCCCAGACAGTTTCTCATCCAGCCCCTGGTAGAGATCCAGCTAGACACTTACATAGAGGGCACAACCTCTTCTCATCTCTCCTGCAAAATATGGCAGAAATGCACACACAAACTTGGATTAATTCCAAACACAGAAAGAACAACCTTAACAAAATTAGTGGAAAGACATGCGAGAGATGATCTTGTAGGGAAGTAGTCTGTACAGTGCAGTCTTTCTTTGCATAATAAAATATAAATATATATCCATTTAAGCCAAGAAGGAAACAGCATCTTTGGCATGAAATTAGAAATGTACCTGCAGTTGTTTCAATGAAAAAAAATCCTAGCTGACCGCACATTATAAAGGAAGCTAAACTATCAACTCTCATGTTCAAATACCTTCTTCCTACTTTCCTGGATAGAGCAGCTGAGCTCAAAATATGCTACCAAGTGATGCAATGCTGGGTCAGCTTATTGTCCAAGGAACAAGGCTGTTGGGTGACATAAAAGAAGTGTTGCTCTGTTGCCGTGAAAAGGAAATTTCTAGAGAAGTACTCAAGAGGCTGAAACTTCCTCTAATTGGAGTAGGAGATGAATAAGAGGCTGCTGTTATGTAAAATAAATGTTCAGGACACCATCACATGCTTCAATGATCATTACATTGAGAAGAAAAAAATCAAAACAAATATTAAAGTTACTCACAAAATCTCAGCTCTAGCTTTCTGTCCCTATGCAGCGGGCATCTAATTCATGTCATCTTATCTCTGTAACCACTCCACTCCTCTCTTTTCATCTCCAGTTGCCATGTCTCTGCCCTAGAATCCTTCTGCACCACACCTACCTCCACCACGATCTTGTAGGCTGAGCTCACACCTCCTCTATCTCTTCCTCCTTAGAGCTAAAGGGTGAGAAGCATGGGAGAGGTAACAACCCACAATGTCGAAACTGCTTCCACCTCACTTCCCCGCCCCCAGCAGGGCTCAAATATCTGGACCACACTATATCACACAAGACTGGATAGTTTGAACTGGAGTGATCATAAAGGCAAATATTATCAAATAGGCCAGGGTTTAAGGAATGCTCATCATATCTGGAGAAATCTGGTGCCCTGATGAAAAAGCTTTTTGGCTCATGCTCAAAAAGTCTTTTCAGAGCCTTTTGACATGGCTAAAAGTGGGTTGTTTTTTATGGAATTAAAGAGAACATTTGTAGGTAATGATTCACCACTTCAAGTGCTGGCACTAAAACATGGGGTTTGGTGGATTGAGAGAAGGAAAGGATATTGCTGGTGGTTCTTAAACATATTTTCAGATTTCTTCTTTCAAGCGAACTAAACATATTTCCCCCTAATCATCATCTTATAAATAACTGTGCTATGTTGGTCTGAAGCTTTCACAAAAAATTGCTGGATACGAATAGCTGGAGGTGCATGCACAGCATGGAAAACTCTATCCTGAGGAGTTTTAGAGTTGATAAAATCCTCTAAACACCAAAAGCAAGGTTATGGGTGACAAACGAGGTTGTTCTAAGGGTTACTTAAATGTAGACTGTGCCACCCACAGCCACAGAGATTATACAGGACTCCCACAGCATGCTCTCTCGGAGTCTGACTGATGCTTTCCTGTTCTGTTATTCTCTGAAACAGAATTAAAATTCAGTCAGGCTGAAAGGAGCTTTTTACTCTGTGTATGAGGGGGAAATAACAATAGCTATGCAATTCATAAAAACCTTCTAGTGTGTATATACACATGCATGCCTCCACTGATAAATCCAAAACAGAGGTAAACATAGAGGAGGCATTAAGTTGTCTTTTCCTGGAGGGAGAGAAATCTGCATGACAAGTTTATTGAAGCATTTTACAGAAATCCAGGATACTGTTCAACATACACAGAAAGCTCTTATTAAAGGCTGCAGTTCACCATAAACAGCAATTTTGGATGACAATATTGTGCATTCGTCATCAAATGTTGTTTGCAAACAGCAAAAGGATTCCATCTGCTGTTATTTTTTACAATTATATAAATAAGAATATTTAAGCAGATAGACATTTTATATATATAAATGTATCAGCTTGAGGAATGTAAGCCAGAAAATAAAGTTATGATGAAATAGAAATTTACCCCAGAAAATACAGCATTTTAAAGTGAAATTTAGGGCAAGGAGTAAATTATGTTCTGAATAAAGTAAATTCTGATAATAAATTTAGCATACTTGTTGCTTTCTAATAAAGAAAGGAAAAATGTTCTGTGGAAATGCTTTGAAGTAGAATATGACAGCATCTGCTTTCCAAAGGCATTGCCAAAAAAACAGAGCATCCAAACCCATAGCAGATTTGAATAAGCTGTCACTGTGCTACAGAGGAGTTTCAGTTCAACTGTTTTAGTATAACCACTCTCTGCTATAGAATATGTTCTTTGGCCCTGAGACACTGGAAAGAGGAGAGAGGGAAATTCTCCATGGGAAATAATCTGGGGAAGATGACTCCCAATGGAAGAGGACACAGATTTCCAGTGCAACTCCTATAAAGTATCCTTGTGATATTTCAGGATCAGCATTGTTTCCTCTCTTTGCTGAAGTTGATATTTTCTATGAGAAAACCCCTTCACAATTTCCCAGTCTCTATGACTCGTTGAGAAAGAAGCCATTTTCTGACCTGCTACTTTGCTTACTCTCTAATCATAAGGCTTGACAATAAAAGCAGTGTAGCTATTCAGGCCAGGATCAGTGGAAATCAAGTATTGTTCATGGATTACTTTCTTGCAAAGATCAGTCAGTCGATAGATGATTAGCATGTACATGTTGGCAGTAAAAGTTTTCAGTTGAGACAGAGAAATAAGTTTCTCTGTCTTAATTTTCTGCTGAGGAGTATTGGGTGCTTAAATGCTGTCTGAGTGATGATTCAGCATTTTGAGTGGTGCTGTGAAAGTAATTTGGAGACAGTCAATCCTTTCATAGCTTTTATTTCTCAAAAAGCTACTGGACATATTCCTCAGCTTTACTCCACATTCTCTCCCATGCACAGAATGCAAAATTATAATTAAGACAAAGCATAGTCTGTTTGTACAAAACAAGTTCACCTACTCCCAAAAGCACAACTTATGCAAAGGCCTTGAGAAAAAAAAGAATACTTTCAAGTCAATGAATGCATGTGCTCTGTGATTCTGTGCTCTGAGGCCTGCCTTACAGCAGAAGATCATCCTCTGAGCATGAGAATGATTACAAAGTTTCTTGCAATGGTAGCATGTGTTTGCCAATTAACTGCATCTAGCTGGTTCAGTAGAAATGTACTGACCAAATGCTCAGAAGACCTCTTGATTTAGCTTTAGGCAGTGTTTCTTGCTTCAGAGAAGACTGCAAAATCTGTAATTCTCACTACAATTAATAAAATATCAGCTTCAATACACAAAAAAAGTAAGAACTCTTGGTTGTATATGCTACTCTATTTGTTCTTAAGCTATATCCATTATCCAGGCTTTTACATTTTCTTCAGCTGACGGTGGTATTTAAACACCAAGATTAGTTCTTACCTTACTGGAAGAGTATCTCATCAACTGAGTAGTACAGTATATTTATAGTGCAGCAGTTGCTGTAAAACTCACCCTCTGCTACACTCTTTGTGTTGTCAGAGTAGTCAGTGTGGTTTCCCCCCTGAGAAAGAGCTACAGATAGAACTGAGGTTATTACTAAGGGCTCTCCTATTCCCCCACTGATAGTAGAGGGCAAGAAATACTATAGAATTAAGGCCCTGAGACAAGTTGTTCCCCTAATAACAGAAGGATTGCTGCTACCTTCAAAGTTTAAATATGTCTCTGTCTTTACATAAAATTCTATGTTTCCCTACCTTATCAGAAGCATCAACTGGCATATTCTGTTTTTTATTTCTAATTTTAGATGAGAGCTGGAGGGAATTAGAATTGAGCAAGTCAATGCCTCTACAGTCTTACAGTTCCCAATAATAAAAAAAAAGTTCCAGATAGAAGACTTACTGTTAACTTAATTGCATCTTTTTCATTCCTTTGCCTAAGTAGTCTTTTTCTCTAAAATATATTCTGAAGTACTTGACTCAATCTGACTTTACAAGTTTTAAAGCAGTTTTTAAAGGTTAAAGCAATACTATAAGTATTACTAAGGGAGTTGCCCCCAAAGCCAGCAAGGCTTTTAACTGGAACTGTTCCTCAAGGTTTGATTTCTGTACAGTCAAGAAATTATTCTCTCTCAGTAGGTAAAAGATGCTGCTATCAAGACACTGCTTTTCTTAGCACAGAAGTGAAAATATTAAGTTTGGCACAGTACATTATAAGTCACATTCAATTTCCTTTTATCAAAGAGCAGATAAGAATCACTTCCAAAAGTTCTTTTCAGTTCTAGCATGGTAACACAAAATGGAAATTCTTTTAAAAGATCTTTCATCCAATTTCTAGTTGCATATCAAGTAATTAGACAGAGTTTAAGTGTATTTCTTTTGATGGCACTTCAAAATTCAATATTCAGAATGGTATTTCAAGATTATTTTACCTAGAATAGACCAACAGATAACATATAACAGCCTTTTTTGTGAGCCAGGTTATTTTCCTTTACAGACGCACTGGTATCCCAGGAACTTCTTTTCAATATGCCAAAGGTTCCTAGGTTTTTTCTGCCCAGTCAAAACCATTGACAGAAGTTACAATTTGTCTTGCTTGCTTTTTTTTCCCAATAGATGCTACCGTAGTGGGACATATTGTGCTTACAAAAATGAGCACCACAGTACACCAAAAAACAGAGGGAAACACAGGCTCAGTCACAACCGTAATTTATTGAAAGATACACTTGATGACATATTCAGCTCCACACAATAAACATTCCTAGAAAATCAAATTTACAGGTACCTGATCAGAAGGTATATGTGGAGGACTTGGAGTCTAGCAACAGGAACACAACTTCTTCAAAAGAATATTTGTGATCTGAGCGCAACAAAAAATTTACTCATAAACATACTAGCTCCTAGTTCTAGAGAAATGAACTGTCAACAGTGAAATGGAAAAATTAGGTAAAATATATGATTTTTTTGGTACAAAAAATTTGTATTTAAATTTTATTTCTGATATTTTTCATAAACCTTCAAGTGTCTTTTATTCCTGAAAAAAATGTTCCTAATCAGCTTTTCTTCATACAGGAAAAAAAAAAAAGGAGAAAATTGAACACACAATAGAAATCTCTAAGAAACAATTTTTATGAAGTTATAGTATGTATACAGGTAGATTACCACACAAAGATTAGGTCAGTTAGTTAGAGTATGGTGCTAATAATGCCAAGGGTGTTGGTTCAATCCCTGTATGGGCCATTTGCTACAGAGTTGGACTTGATGATCCTTGTGGGTCCCTTCCAAACCAGAATACTCTTATTCCATGAAACCTTCATCCTAAAGAGCTCTGAAGCTGACACAAGGAGAGAAAAGAAGCATCTCTTAATTCCCCTCTTGCCCCACTACCTGTTTTCTTTTTGTACACTGCTGTAATATCACAGTGCCTCAACATGAGTTGTTCAGTGTTTTTGCTCCTTCCAGCAAAGTATTCCTGCTGTATCCATCACCTGGGTCATTCTGCATTCTAAATCACACTGTCTTCTACTTCCCAAGTCTGTTCTCAGCAGAGATTTTACTCTGACATGGAAACCATTGTCAGTGGCCCATCTCAGGGATCAGGAGATGAAGATTTAAGACTACAGATAAAAGCTGTACTGCCCTTAACAGTATAAATTAACCATCTGAGGCAACATATTGCATTTGTTCACTCACATGTTAGCGTGCAATATTTCCAGCAGTCAGTAAACTCATGTTTTTAATATTGTTCCCAGAATTTAGCATCAAAAAACAGCAAACCAGCAAAGGCTCAAATCCTTAAAATACTTTTCTACTTTTTCTCCAATAATCTCAATGGAAAAGCATTTGTAAGCCAAAAACCAAGCCTCCAGCTCTTTCTTTCACTTCCAGAAAGCTGGAGATTTTGGCTGCTAGCTTTAGGATTAAAGAACTGATTAGAAGTTTTTACTATTAAAAATATCAATGCGTCTTATCCTCCAAAATTTCCCCGCTGAGTTACTGAGCAAGTTTGTCAAAATTCATTCCTTCACTGTTCTTTGCAAGGTGCAAAGTTGTAGAGCAATTCTACCTGATGAGAGCCAAAAGGGGCTATAAGCACTCATTAAAGACATTAATAATTATATCCTTTTTGAGGGAAAAAAACCCCCAGTTTTCATTGCTGCAGCAATTGCATCTTTACATGACTTATGGGCAGAGTTTGTTTATGTTTTTGCTCACAGCTATCACAATATGATTGAAATTGCAGTGTAGGTATATCCTACATGCTGCCTCTTCTCTGATTGTCTAACCTGTGTCCTGTTCCTTGATTTCTTTGGTTTTTTATGGCTCATTACATGATCGCACATTAATTCTTTGTTCCTTATTTACTTTAACTTTCAGAGGGTGACATAGCTACACCAGATCCCACAGAGACATTTCCCCACACTATGCCTTCTCTACTCCAGCTGAGGTCTGCCATGGTGATGCATGAACAAAATATTCTAGCTCTATACTGAGGCATTTGAAATGGAGCAGAAGTAGAATAAAGTTGTCTGAAAGGCGTAATTTCCTTCTCATAAGGAGCCTGAGAAGAGTGGAAAGTCAACAGGGAATAGGAACAAGAGTAGTAGCAGCAATTGGAGTGGGCATAGGAAAGTGAACAAAATGTAGACAGGAGAGACTTTCAGCTGAGACTTTTCCCCCTTCTGTGGGGAAGGGACTGTCTTCTTTATAAGTGTTTGTGCAGCACTTGCCACGGAGGTGATCAATCTGATACTCTGGCAGGTGCTATTAGGTATGCAGTGTACATCCCCCACTGCCAGTTCGTGGGTGATGAAGTCTTGCCTTCAATGCCCTTCCACAGCTTTGGCAGTGCAGATTGAGATGTTCTTTTTCTTCAGCGTTGACAGAGTTCAAACAGAAAAAGACAAGAAAAACACACACCCAGAGGGAACAAGGAAAAGGTACAAAGATCTTAAGTGGCACATTTATGCACAAGATGTTTTTTATTGTGGCCTATTTGGCTGAGGGGTAGAGACTGTAAGACTAATCTGTTCTGTAGGTTTTCATTAAGTTATTAGCTTAGATGATACGATTTTGATGACACAGTTATACCAGCGAAGGTAATTTTCAGATTGTAATGAGTGTGCCAACCAGTGCAATGGTATCTGAGTGAAGCCACTCATTTCAAATAATATGTGCTTATTCCCGCTCATCAGAACTGCTATTAATGCTAAACCATAATCTCCTTATTAAAAAAAGTAGAGGAAAAAACCATGAGGAAAAGAAAGAAAAGAAAGAGAAACAAAAGAAAGAGGAGAGAGAGAAAGAGAGAAAGAAAGAGAGGAAGGAAGGAAGGAAGGAAGGGAAGGAGGAAGGAAGGGAAGGAAGGAAGGAAGGAAGGAAAGAAGGAAGGAAGGAAGGAAGGGAAGGAAGGAAGGAAGGAAAGGAAGAAAGAGAAGAAAGGAAAGAAAGAAAGAAAGAAAGGAAGAAAGAAAGAAAGAAGAAAGAAAGAAAGAAAGAAAGAAAGAAAGAAAGAAGAAGAAAGAAAGAAAGAAAGAAAGAAAGAAAAGAAAGAAAGAAAGAAGAAAGAAAGAAAAGAAAGAAAGAAAGAAAGAAAGAAAGAAAGAAAGAAAGAAAGAAAGAAAGAAAGAAAGAAAGAAAGAAAGAAAGAAGAAAGAAAGAAAGAAGAAAGGAAGAAAGGGAAGGAAGAAAGGAAGGAAGGAAGGAAGGAAGGAAGGAAGGAAGGAAGAAAGAAAGAAAGAAAGAAAGAAAGAAAGAAAGAAAGAAAGAAAGAAAGAAAGAAAGGAAAGAAAGAAAGAAAGAAAGAAAGGAAAGAAAGAAAGAAAAGAAAGAAAGAAAGAAAGAAAGAAAGAAAGAAAGAAGAAAGGAAAGAAAGAAAGGAAAGAAAGAAAGAAAGAAAGAAAGAAAGAAAGAAGAAGAAAGAAAGAAAGAAAGAAGAAAGGAAGGAAAAGGAAAGGAAGAAAGGAAGGAAGAAGGAAGGAAGGAAGAAAGAAAGAAAGAAAGAAAGAAAGAAAGAAAGAAAGAAAGAAAGAAAGAAAGAAAGAAAGAAAGAAAGAAAGAAAGAAAGAAAGGAAAGAAAGAAAGAAAGAAAGAAAGAAAGAAAGAAAGAAAGAAAGAAAAGAAAGTAAGAAAAGAAAGAAAGAAAGAAAGAAAAGAAAGAAAAGAAGAAAGAAAGAAAGAAAGAAAGAAAGAAAGAAAGAAAGGAAGAAAGGAAGAAAGAAAGGAAGAAAGGAAGGAAGAAAGGAAGGAAGGAAGGAAGGAAGGAAGAAAGAAGAAAGAAAGAAAGAAAGAAAGAAAGAAAGAAAGAAAGAAAGAAAGAAAGGAAAGAAAGAAAGAAAGAAAGAAAGAAGAAAGAAAGAAAGAAAGAAAGAAAGAAAGAAAGAAAGAAAGAAAGAAAGAAAGAAAAGAAAGAAAGAAAGAAAGAAAGAAAGAAAAGAATTTAACATGGTATGATGATAGGCCTATCTTGAAAAGAAAAGGTACCTGTTAATTAGGCAGGCATAGGTGAAATATGGTAGGATGTCACTGATTCCTGACAGAGAAGAGAGGCCTAAAAGACTTCAAAATATGCTAAGCTCATTTTCTTCTGCACATTTAATGTCTGAATAATTCTAGCTTGGGGATAGATGTCAGAGAAATGCCTCTGAAGTCCAGAGGGAAACCATATTAGGTTTCTGACTTGTGCAAATTTGCTGCCCTTGCTGTAAGGTACTGTCCAGCTCCCCTGGGAGGTATGTATTTGCTGTTCACCTAAGGATCAGAAAAAGTTTTTCTTTCCACTGAGAGTTCAATGGGTTTATTTTCTTCAGCTCAAATTGAAAAATGTGACTGACAAAGCCACTGAGAGCATGCACACCTGTATAGAACCTAGTTGTTTTGCTCTTCCTTCCTTTCTCTCACATCACCCATTCTTTTTGATCAACAGCATAAAATGCTAAAAAAGATTTTTTCTATTTTATTTTTTTGCAGTTGAAAAATTATCAAAATTATTTCTTTAGCAGTGAGAAATATGTGGTCTTATTTACAACTGAGGCTTGTTTTTCTCTACACAATGGCAAAAATCAATCTTTAATTCAATTTTCTGCTCATGTTTTTATGAAATCTGCTGCCAGCAAACAGTCCAAGGAGTCTTAGACAAGTTGCTTTTAAGACATGTTACTACAGAGATGAGTAGAATAAGATCAAAGATATTCTCACTTTTTTGTAGGCTATCAGTGCCCTACATCAGATTTTATCTTTCTTTTGCCCCATATAATAATACCCCAAATACAAGCCTGTGTTTGAATGTTTTTATTCTATCTACTCTCATCTCTATTTCCTTATTTTCTGGCTGAATCACAAAGCAATTAAATGATTTTATTCATAATTCAAAGGTAAATTGCTAATGCAAAATTAATCTGGTTTTAGACTTAAGGTTTAGGGAATGTCAAAGCAGAAGCCATGGTGAAGAACAAGCTAACAAGAAAAATCAAAACTACCACAAATGCACCAAAAAAACATGGAAATAATTTTAACCATAGTCATTGTTAATGACTTGAACAGTAACTTCTTGAACTCGTGCTTCCCAGCTAACAACTTGACACCTTAAAAATACTAACAGATTTTAGAGATTTTTTATCAACATTTTACCTTTTTCTACTCATCACCTGCAGACAGCTAAAGAAACCAAGAGGTATCACAAAATGAGCTTTCAATCCAAGACATTAAAATCCAAGCCCAAAAGTACAGGGTGATAAGAGATCCTTTCAGGTCAATGCCTACTCATCTAATACTGCTTTTGGTGTTTAGAGCAGCTCAGACTTTTCGAGGCCTTGGTTAGGTTGCATAAGTGAAGGATTTATGTCCATGTCATCCATTGAAAAATCTCTCAGGGGCATTGAAAGATGTGGGATTAAGAGAGATGCTTCAATATCAGGTTTATATGCAAAATGGTGAAAAAGTACAATGAATACATACATAATAAAATCTACTTAAACAACAAATATACAAACTTGAAAAAAGTATACTTCATGGCAGGAAGAGAGTAGGAGACAAGAGGAAAAAATAAAAGGAAGACTAATGCCCTTAGACACTCAATATAGAAAAGATATTGCCCTCATATACATTCTTATTTATCTTCACCCTCCTGCAATTGGTGTATTACCTCCTTACACACAGCAGTTTCTTTCTGTCATGGAGGCAATTCATTCCTATCCTGTCAGGCTCACTTTTTCTTTCCAGTGTCTCAAGGCACTAGTTACTGTCAAAGCAGTAACAGAAAGAACCCAAGAGGTTTTTTTTGCTGACACCTCCTGAAGTGTAGAATCATCACATCAGATATATATTTGGGGTTAGGAAGACCATTTTCTGTTATATGACCTCATCCAGCCAGAGCTTTCACTAAATCCTTGTCAAAAAAATTATCCCCAGCCCACCAGGAGAAACACTGTTTATTCTCTCAAGCCCAGCTAATTTGTTTTCAATTATCTCCTTGTTAGAGAAAAAGATTGTCCTTCATAAAGCAGTCCGAGATGTTGCAGAATTACTGCTTGAAACACAGAAATTGGAACAACTCGTTTTTATTTCAGTATTGGTATCCTATGCCTTAAGATTAATTGTAAACATTCCCTAATGCCTTCTGTACTGTGCCTAAACAAGTTAGGTATTTTCAAAGATCTTAACTAAAGTCACAGCAGAATTAAAAACACTTTTGCAGAAAAACACAAAACACAGCTAAAGAAGACCCTTAGCTGGCCTGTACTAAACTCTCTTATAGCAAATTTTGGAACCATTTGGTTTGGGACCCATGCAGAACTGTAGCAGCATTTCTGGCTGAAAAATCTTGCATTATTACCTTGGTCCACTTGTCTCTTTCCTTTTAAAAACACATTTACACCTTTGTTATTAAGGCACACAATTCAAGGTTGCAATCCTGACAAAAATTATGTGGGTGAACAATTCCAATGGAGACAGTAAGTCCTGATTTCCAAGATTTGTGTGAAGGAGGTATCCCCACAATGAAAGAAACAAACAGAAAAAAACCCAAACCACCACACTTTGTTTCCATCTGCCCTTTCTCAACTGTTTATTGCTTTAGCCATGGTGTTTTTTCCTCACATCAACACTGACTCTCCATCCATGGGGAAAGTAGCATTGACTACAGGAGGGATTGCCCTCTCCACCTTCTAATCAAAGCAAATTTAGGTCTAGTGGGCTCAGGATTATGTCAGGTTGTGTTTGGGATTTTTTTTAAACCGAAATAAGTGAAAAAGGTAAATGCAAAACATTACTCTCATGAGTGGATATGCATAAGTGAATATCTGCAGTGGAATTTTGTTTTGAAAACAGAACACCAGGGACCAACTCAAATCACAATAACTGAAACCAGGCTGATTTTTATTTTCTCTTAACCCAAGCTGCACACATACACTTTGTAATTTACAAATACAATCCACTGCAGCTGCAGAATAAATCAATCTGAAAATACATATACACATAAATAATACTGGTTTAATATTACCAGTGAGAAATCTTGACAACTCAGAAGACTTTAAAACTCTGAGTGAAGGCAAATTCCAGCAGTATCAATATTTGAAATTCACTCAGTTTCATTCAAAAACTTATTTTTAATAGCATTTGGTATTGTGTGCCTCTATCTCTCACTTCATGTATGTGTTTATATGTACAGAGAAATATATACAAACTAACATTTTTTTTTTAATACTTGAATTGTAAAATAAGCATTACTTGTGTAAGATAGCTACCCAGAATTAAAAAATAAATACTCCACAGTCCATGAATTATCTCACTAAAGCTAGTTAACAACATCTGAGGCATAAATGGACAGAGGCTTATTTAGTTTGCTATATACTGCCCAGAACAGCTGCAAACACGTGCCTTTTTATGGAAGTTTGGGATTCCATTTGGTTCAAACACCTGGCTTTTGCTTTTTACAGTTGGTATTGTTCAGGCCATACTTCCTCACACATCCCCTATTTCAAGTTGCCAAGAGGGTGATGGAAGAACGAGAAACCCTGGAACCATGTATTTTCTAAAGCAATACGAAGATTGACCTTGGGTATTCCATCACACAGTGGGGTTTTGTCACATTTTACCTATTAGCCAGCTTTCCTCCTTCAAATCTGCTTTATTGTGATCTAGTCAGGGTTGAAAATTGAACAAGTAATAGCCTGTATGCACTTGTTTTATTGTGCCAGTATTAATGGATGTTTTCATACTGGATGTCAAAAAGTAAAAATGCTTTCCAGCAAGCTGTTTGTATACAGAGAGAAAGAATTCTGCACTTTGGAAAGAGGACTGCTTTAAGGAGTGAGAATTCCTCTGTTCTATATCCATATCAAATCTGAAGAAAAGGCAATAAGCTTTATTTGAATCTGTGTGCCAGCTAGAGAGAGGCACAAGAAAAACCATGCTGCTACCAATACCAGATACCAGTGTATTTGTGTGCCACAGCAGTTCAGCACTCCATGGCACAGCTGCTTGCAGGGTAGAGGCCAGAGCATTCACTGCAAATACACCACAAGCTGTGTGACCAGACTAAAGCAGAACACAAAACTTCCATGGTTTGTTTAATGCATAGTTGTTTCTCAAGCCTTCTCTGTCTTTCATAGCATCCCCTTCTTGCAAACTCTCTGTGACCTGTGTGTAATCTGCTTCTGAGACAAGGCAATGCAAAGATTTCAGACTGAGTAGCTTTGCAGACATCACATCTACTGGCTGATCTGCTGACTATACTACATGTATGATTCTCCTCTGCTTTTCACCTTCACTAGCCCTCAATTGCAGCGAGTTAGTTGTACTTCTGGGATTACAAACTGCACTCCAGATGTTGTACTCCTTTCTTTTCCAAGGGCATCCATTTGTTATCCATCATATTTTCCACTCAGTAAATAATTTAGATGGAATTACTGAATGAATTTTCAAAACACTATTCTGAATATCATTCGATGGCATTACTCACACAAAGTTTTATAGAGCTAAAACATTTCCATTCTGAAGATTAGATTTGATTTGTGAGCTGTGCATTGCAAAACTGAGCCACTTTTAAGAAAGTCATGTTGATGAGAAGTCTCAATTTGACTTGAATCTGAAGGAAGTTCTAGGAAAAGAAATTCAAAGGACACTGCTGCAACCTGCAAGGTCACGTTTTTCTGCCAGTGCTTAAAGTTTCCTATTAGTACCCTACTAGAACAGTCTTAAGAATTTTAAGAAACGTTGAATTATTTTTAAAAAAGTCTCTTGAAGATAACTACAAATAGATTAGACAATTAGGCATTTAACATCAAACACAAGGTTTTGCTTATTATGGCTGTCTCATCCATTATCTCATCCAGTCAGGAAAGGATGCAATAAATAGCATTCTTGACAATGTATCTCTGATACCTTTAATCTTTCTTATTATATTGGTTTTGCAGGGCAAAGTTTTGGTAGCAGGGAGTATTTTTTTGCTTTCCCCTACATCCAGTAGACCCAGTGCCAGATGGTTCCAAGATGGGCCTGCCACTGACCATCAGCAACAATGGCAGCACTTCTGGCTAAAATATTTAAGGAGGGGAAAAATTTACTATGCAAGAACACTTGCAGCCAGAGAAGAGAGGAGTGAGAATAGGTAAGAGACACACCCCTGTGGACAGCAAGGTCAGTGAGGAAAGAGGGGCAGAAAGTGCTCCATGTGCCTGAGCATAGATTATTCTGCAGCCTGTAGTGAAGATCATGGAGAGCCAGGTAGCTCATAGAGGTCTACAATAGAGCAGAGATGCACCTGCAGCCCATGGTGGACCTCCACGGGAGCAGATGAATGCCTCAAGGAGGCCATGACCCCATGGGAAGCTTATGCTAGAGCAGGCTTGATGGCAGGTCATGTGGACCCATGCTAAAGAAATCCTAAGGAACTGCACAATGTGGAAGGGACCATGCTGGAGAAATTTGTGAGAACTGTAGCCCTGTGGGAAAGACTCACATTGGAGAAGTTTGTGGAGAAATGTCTCCTGTGAGAAGGAGCCCACACTGGAGCAAGGGAAGACTGTGAAGAGAGGGGAGCAACAGAGAGGGGAGCAACACAGACCACAACCTCCAGTTCTTGTCCTCCTGAGCTGCTTGGGAAAGTTAGTAGATAGAGAAATTAGGAGTGAAGATAAAAACAGGAGGAAGGGAGATGTGGGGGGAAGGCATTTTACAATTTGTTTTTATTTTCTCATTACACTACTGTGATTTGACTGGCAATAAATTAATTTCATTGTCTGTTTTACCCATGGCAGCAATGGCTTAGTGATCTATCCCTGTCCTTATCTGGAGCCAAGAGATTTTTTGTCTTGTTTTCTCTCCCCTGGACAGCTGAAAAGGGAGAGTGATAGAGGGGTTTAGTGGGTACCTTGTACCCAGCCAATGTCAGACACACCACACTCAAAAGATCCTCTTACCTACAGTCTATTTGCCAAAATGAAGGTTTGTTTGTTTAGGCCTCCCAGATTGACATTATGTTCTCCAAAACAAATTTGATTGCAATGACTATTCTGGACTCTTGGATTCACCCGGTTAGCCCAGAAGCCACATCTGCTCATGAACTGGAGAGTATGAGAAGTGATTCCCACAAGAACAAAGCGAAATTGAAGAAAGAAATTGTTATTTTACTTTTCTGCTGTTCAAACTATCCTGCTGTACAGCATCTGAAACCCTCTGAAACCCTGCCCTAGTATTTCTGTGCACTAGAAGAAAAGCTAGAATCATTAGCAAGAAGAGAGGTGCTGACTCAGGACTTTAAGGCCTGCCAATAACTACCTAAAGAAAACATCTTCAGTAATCAAGTGGAAGTGCTTCAAACTATTTATACTCTTGTTTCATTGAAATCAAAATTTTACCTTTTGTTACTCTGTCTTATTAGTCTTATTCTTGTGTGTGTTTTTTGAAGTTTCACTTCCACAAAGTTGCCTTCAATAGTGTCATTGGGTTCAAAACATGATTTACTATATAATCCAATCATCAGCTTGGGTTAAGGCTTTGGAAAAGCTCTTTTGCTTACTGTGACAGAAACAGGCATTTTACCCGTATCATGTTGCTTCCCTTAGCAAAGAATTAAAACTTAATACTGTGAGAAAATTAAAAATAATAGATTGCAATTTGATCACTGTATTTTTCTATCTTTATCTACCTTAATATTATTGTAATAAATTAGATGAACATAACACTTGATCAACACATTTTATTTGAAAAATCCATAGATGTATATGAAACTGCTTTACTGTGCCAAATACTAACATGGGTCATGAACTCTGAAAGCTGTGTGTAACACCAGGCAAGAGTCCTGCAGGCTACTTGGCTCTGCTTCCAAAAGAATATCCAAATCCTCACACAGGGGAATTTTTCTATAAGGGAACACATTTCCCACTGGTACTTATTAGTGTCAGTTGCCAAAAGGTTTCCTACAGAACATAGGTTTTCTGCTCATCCCTCAAGAAGCAGAACTCAGGAGCATGATGATTTTAGGTAGGGAGACAACAACAGAGCTCTGGCCTGAAAATAAGACATCTGCAACTGCCAGTAGGGCATAATGGTCTCAGTTAACTAATTAAAAAGAAAAATAGCACTGGATGGAAGCCCCCCAAGCTCTTTCTTCATTGCAATGCAACACATTTTGCAGGTGCATCTAAACAGTTTAGTAACATCAAATTTTGAGTAACTCCATTAGAGTTTAGGGCCTGTAATGCTTTGGGCTCACCAGACACCTGTTTGTCAGCCATGCAGTTTGTTCTCAACACCAGAGGTCTAGGTATTGGCTAGCTGTAGTCAGCAAGCACATAAAGGGCTGGCACCCAAGAGGATACAGCTTCTATATGTGCTTTATATGTGCTTTCCTTAAGGAAATTGATGGCCAAGCAGTGAGATTGCTGTTGGCACCACAGGTTCATGGTTCTGATGCAAATTCAAGTATGTATACAGGCATTGTGGGTTGAAATCAGTATAACTAAGTCTCAGACACATCTATAAATGTGTTATTCATAGGACAGCTCGTATTATATTCACTTGGAAACAGCCCATTCATTGAATTAATCTTATTTACAGAATAAATTTGACAGACAAAACTAAACAGAGGTATCAATAGAAAACTTTCAAAGACCTTTATCCTGCTGTGTTGTTTTCTTACATGAAAGTTTTTCAGATACCCTAGTCTGCATTTTAGGAGTTTATAGTTTATTTCCAGGAAAGCAATATGCTTGTTTTCATTGTCAATCATAGAAGCAGTCTGGGCTGAGCTTGTCTTTTTAGTGTTGACTTTGCATTTCTAGTCTGGCATTTTTATTTTTTTTAAGTTGTTATTTATATTAGAGGATAATGTAGTTCCCTAATAATGAGGCTGTTGGAAGAGGACTAATGGAGCTGTTAATGTTAAACAAAATAGCCAGCCAGCTTACTTTAATGGAAGGGAGATTAGTATGACTTCTGTCTGAGCAGTTTCAACACACTTTCTTACTGTAAGTGCAAGAAAAACTCATTATTTGAATATTATCTCATGAACAAAAAATCTGGTCCAATTAACTGTGAAAGTGTGGAAGAGCATGTGGAATAAAAATTGGAGTAAACCCTCCAAAGAACAGTTTCATAAAGGTCTTATGAAGTCACCCTTTATCCAACTGTCTTGATCAAATTGTCTCTCACTAATTTTTCTTGCGTTCCCTCAGTTGTGCTGCAGCTAGCATGAAATTTATTAAAACCAAAGATTAAAGAGAGCTCCAAACGAAGTACAAATTTTCAAAAATTGTGTTGCATATGTTCAGCAGGCACCAAGGGGTGGGGGGTGGGAAGTCAATAATTTGTATAAACAAAAGGCACATAAGAAAATCATCATGTTGAAATATTGCAAACTAACAGCAGGCTAGAGTAAAACATCCATATTGCCAGAGAGAATTTATTTCTTTTAGCACTACCTTTATAATCCTTCACCAAAAAGGAATCTTTTTTTCTTTTTTTTTTTTTTTTTAAGCATGAAAAATATGCATTATAGTCAGGTGGGTTAGATTAATTTAAATTTTTTTTAGAGATAGATTTTCTCTCCCCGAATCTTCAACTGTGACTGCAATGAGTTTCTTCAGAGAAACAGAGATATTACAAGAGAGAGATTACAAAAAAGTGCTTGCCATCTTCCATTATTAAGCCATACAAAAAAGAAAAAGAAAAAGGCAAAATAAAAACCCTTGGAGAAAGCTGTTCCCTGAGGTGATGGAAGAAGTGACAAGGTTTGTAAAACCTAATGTATATTTAACAGATAATGTCATGCACTGAGAGAGACAGGAAGCAATTTGGGGAAAGAAGGAATCCACCCGAATAGTCTCAAGGGGAATCAGACAAGACAGATTATTAATAATCAGGCTTAAAATGTCCACCGATTAATTTAAGGGTGAAAATATTCGTGAAGAATGCTGTTAGGTAGGATCTTGTGTAAGACAGGTCATTAAGAAAAATGACCTCAAGTGAACTGGCTAGACTTTCAGGACAATCTGTCCACAGCATAAAGAGTGGTCCATCCAATGTTCAGAAAAGGTAGCAAACATGGGAGGAGACTGGCTGTAACAAACAGGGTCTGAGCTCCAGCACAAACTAGCCATTTAGAGGAGTTGGAATTAAGGCAGGAGCAAAGAAATATAAAGGAATCTCCTGGCCATGCTGGGATAGTATTAGAAAAGCCAAAGCCCAGCTGCAATTGAAATCAGCGAGGAACAAGGGCAACAAGAATCCCTTCTACCTCTGTACTAACGGCAGAATAAACGAAGAAGACAGGGACTTCTTGTACAATGGGCAGGTGATTTTGGGACAGCAGATATATTTAAAGTGAAGTACTCAACCCCTTCTCTTTATATCAGTCCACAACTGAATCTCCCAGGACTCTGCCTAGAGAGAGGTTCAAGAAAAGGAGGTACAATAGTGAAAATTGAACAAATCTAGAATCTGTTTCAGAAATTCTTGATCCATATGTGCTTTTAGTTTATTTAGAGTTTTTGTTTAGATTAAGGGAATAAGATTGAGGAGTAAAGGTAAGTGGTGATTTGAAGAACAAATCTAGAATCTGTTTCAGAAATTCTTGATCCATATGTGCTTCCCAGTACCAGAGAGATAAACTGAGGCAGGAGCTGACTGCAAAGATAGTCTGGTCTGGAAGCTCACATGCCGTGTGAACAGAAGCTGAGGAAATGAGGCTTTTGTGGGGAATTTGATAGCAGCCTCCTCCTGCCTGCAGGGGGACTAAGATAGGAGATCCAAGATCTTTACACACGTATAAAGTGAGACCACCAGGATACAATGATCCTGAATTGAAACAGAATAGGTTTTATCTACTTAAAAGGAAAAAAATAAAATCGTTGAAAGGTTGCTGAAGGTTGGCAGGTGCTGCACAGTCTTCCTTGGAGGTTTTCAAGACCTAGCTGTACCAAAGGCCTGACAGACTGAAATCAGCACTGATCATGGTTTAGAGTGGGAAGCTGGATAGGATGACCTCTCAGGGCCCCTGCGAAGCTGAATTCTGTTATTTTTAAGACTTGGTCCTCAACACAGATAAAATTTAAAGGAATGTCCACCCTATCACTGAACTTACAACTTGTGTGAACTAATAAGCTAATGTAAGTTGTAGATAATTTATTTTATATAGATATTTAGGCCCACAAATACATGATTTGATATTCAGAAGTAAGTTGCTTTTGAAGTTCTGGGTATTGCCTAATATAAATAACCAGAATTATGCATTTTACAGTCAGTATAATACATTTATATAATATTTTATTATAGTTATATTAAATACTTTATATATCTTCCTATATTCACATAAAACTTAACTCAAAGGTTTACTGTGAAATAAGTAACTGATCATTCTAATAGTGGTGTAAAACTGGTAAAGACTAAAACACTGAACAAATAGAACTTATTTTTAACTTCTCTTTTAAGATTTCATCAAGCATACTATCACTTGAGTTTCACAAGATGCCCAAGGCTTCAGGAGCTTAGAATCTCATTTTAAGCCTTTAGGTTTGAGGACATTGATCCAAATTTATTGACATACCCAGGAAGATCACAGTGTCTCTTTTCCAACCACATAATGAAAATAATTGTATGAATAAATTTTTTAAAAATGTTATCATGGAGATTCAGGCCCATGAGAGTACATCCTCATTTTTAAGAAAGAGAAAAATGAACTCATTGACAACTGAAAAACAAGACTATTTAGACAAACACTGGAAAAAAACAAATATCAACACATCAAGACTAGTATTGAGTTTACTGAGGCTTAAACTTCTTAAAGTCTCAGTGAAATTACAATTTTCTAACCATGATTAACCATGTTGCAAATCCAGGAGGAAAACGTTTGCCAAGCACGATTGCATACTGGCAAAAAACCTTTATAAAAAGGCAAACAGAGCAATAGAGTATGAATCAAAGATAATCTGAATACTTTCAATTGTGAAGTGTTTAAAGTTAGTGATGGACCAGGGACTGCATAATTTATGATGACTGCAACTACCTACTACAAAGAAGATCAAGGAGACAAGGATATATGTTTAGATGGGAGCAGCAGACAGCAGGGAAGAAAGGTGGGTTTTTGTTAAGGATAAACAACATGTAGGGTGCTGTTTCTACTTTTGCTTTGCAAGTGTTACGTAATAACTTTCTATCCTACAGAACTGAAGGCCTGAGATGAGTCACTAATCTCAGTTTTAGACATTGACCTTAGTTTTGATGTACAAAGGCTAACTCCAGCTTTGGGACTCAGTTTGCCACAGAAGTTTAGTCCACAGGCACAGGTGGAAGAAGGGTGTTTCATGAAAGCTACTTTAATACAGATTTCTGTAGTGAGCAGGGAACATTGCATTGCAAGTGGGAAGGTGTGCACCTCAGTATCATTCCATGCCCCATTTTTTTTTTAAGGAGCAATTTGTCTCCTGTAGATTTAAGCACATTCCAGCCCTGTATCACACATTTTCAACAAGTTGAAGAACACTACCTGGTGCTCAGAATTACAAGCAATTTCATGAAAGGATGGAAACTTTCAACATGCATATTTGCATTGATCTTCAAGACAATCAAGCATTTTTATTAAAAAAATTCTTAATAAAAAAGAGAGAAACACTTTAATTTCACCAGGCTTAAAAATCTGAATATTCCTAAACTAAAAGTACATTTTACTACATGTGCATTTTTTTAAACTGTAAGGCTATAAACTGGAAAGCACTATGCATAACATTGTGAAAACTACCAGGATGTTTAGAACCCTAAGGCTAATTCACTGTGCCATAAATTTATTGTAAATTAGTATGTGAACTCACGGTGCAACAAATTCCCATGTAGATAGACATAGCAAACATTAAGAACAATAACTTGTAAGGTAGACAGTCCCCATTTTTTACTATTTGTCTTGGATAAAGCCTTCTGCATTGGAATGCCTTAGCACACATATGGGAGGGAAATAAACCAGAGGTGGACTGTGCTGAGAAGAAAACAGATTGTGAAAGAGGACACTGGAATTCAGAAAAAAAGGGATTATGAGGGAAAACGTGGGAGACAAAGTACAAATTAGACTCAGCACAAGAAGCAGAAGGATGTGAAGGTACAGAAAAATAAAAAAGATAAATAACACTAATAGTCAGGGAAGAATAAGTACAACAGCAAATGCAAAAATCTATGCTAGAGTGCAAAGGAAAATTCAGATAAAGCATGTCTGCAAATTTCCAAACACAAACCAGTAAATCCAGCCTGCCCAGCTATAAAGCTGTGTATTTTCAAGGTATGTATGCAGCTTTCTACATTTCATTAAGATGAGCTGACCTGCATGTATTTTTATGGATCCCACTATAGACACAGGAGCCCAGACCACATTTTCTCAGATGCACTGAGCTGCTCTCTCAAGATGCCATGCAGGTCTGTTGGAACTTTGGCATATCAGACAGGGCAGAGAGCATGTTCCAGCTGCAGTTCAAATGAGACCACTGCAATGCAGCTCACCACAGGTTATCATCACTCTACCCTTAGTACAAATATCTGGCTTCAACCTGATTCACTGGCATGTTCAAAACAAAGCTTTTTATGGCACTGAAAGGTTGTGTTTGAATTATTATCCCAACACAGGAAGAAAAATAAATATCTGAAAAATTCCCCTGGGACAGACATTCATTTCCCATTAGCTCCTAGGGACCAAACCACTACCCATCCTGAATGCAAAAATACTCTCACACCCACTCTACCATCACTGATTGTTTACTCCCCAATTCTGATAACACTTGCTCTCTTTTCAGCTCTCTGCATTTTTTCTTGTTTTTTGACTCCTCAGTCTAATACACACGCCATTGTTTTTTCTGTTCCTCACCTTGTTTTAGTTAATCCTCCTCTTTTAATTCCTTCATATTCTTCCTTATCCTGTTGATTCTCCTTGTCTCTTGTGTCCTGGGTGAGCAGCCACTTCAAGGCACAGAAGTCCACAGTTATTTCACTTGTGGGCTGATGGTGCCAGACTTGACATAAACAGCTGATTTGGGAAAATATGTATTTGCATATATAGTTTTAAAAGGTTCACTTCTCTAGTGTACAAATAGTACATTTTCTTCATCAAACTGCTAGAAACAAATTCAACACTTTTGTTGGTACTTGAATATAAACACACACACACACACACACACACACAATTCCCTAAATCTAGAAGTACAGTTGTAAAAGTAAGGGAGGCATATATTTAGAAGGCTTTATTGATCCCAGCTGCTTGGTGAACACACAGCACCTGCCAATAACTGAACTCCTAAAATCTTGTCCCAACATAAAACTTTGAGGGCAGGCTCTTCTGCCGTCGTTTTTAACAGGACATCTTTTTTAGATTCCTCAGTGCTCAGTGTATTTCAATTGTTTTTTCCACATGCAGCTGAGAGAGAACAATTCTGTGCCATGAGGGGAATAAATGGATGCAAGATCTCAGTGACTGGAAAGTTCTGTCCAAATTTTTCCTTTGCTAAGGGAGCGCCTGGACCAAAAATCTGCCATTACTTACACACAGACTGCATAGTGCTGCTAGCTAAACAAGTTGAAAATCAGTGAAGGGGATCTGAATTTAAACAAATTGAAGAATGTAATTTGTAACAGAATATACGTACACTTGATAATGACTTCAAGGGCTAAAAAGAAAAATAGACTGGAGTTAAGAAATGCAGTTCTCTGTTACTTTGCTACCTCTTTTTTTTGTTGGTTTTTTTTTCCCTGTGTAAATCTGAAGCAGAAGACAAATCCTGATATCCTGGAATATCCTGGAAGGAAAATAGCCTCCAGCTGTCTACTTGTCTAAGAAATTTAATGCCAGTAAGCATAAACATATTCCAGGTGGCTTTCACTGTGTTACTCTGGTCTAATGGGAGAGCAGTGCATTTACCTCAGTGACATCTTCAGCTACAAGCAAAGCAAGCACCAGACCAAATCTTCCTTGTAATTGGGCCCAGATCAGCAGATGCCCAGGCTGGATGTGGCCATTTTCAGACCAGTGCTAAGAAGATGTGTTTCACTACATACCAGGCTCTTGCAGACAAAGCATCCTACCAGTCTCGCAGGTCTTTGCAACAAGACTCATGGTGCAGGGCTTTTTTTGTTATCAAGTTCATCAGAATAATACTGCACTGAAGAGCAGCACAGCTAGAATAAGACTTGATAGGACTTTATAATCTCCCTGATGAGATGCCTTTCATCTCAGGTAGCTGTGTCCTTGTCAAGTCATCTTCATTCAGTCCTGCGCCCTTCTTCAGGCAGGGTATGTGCTTTAACCTTATGATGAGAATAAACCATCAATCAGGCAGCTGTGAAAAAGACAACCATCACCAGAAGCAGCTCTAGCACTCTGGGAAAGGCATTAGAAAAGACTTTACGGAATATATAGTTTGGGTCAGCTGCATTGGAGAGGGTGAGAGGGAACAAAAACATCTACTAGGAATACAGATATTCAACTTCGTAGAAGAGAATGAAGAGTATCTGAGCCAGAGCTACTTGAAAGCAGAAGCAGAGCTACTTGAAAGCAGAAGCTGGTATTGGCAAGAGAACAAATGGCTTTGACCTAGTTTTATTTGTGAATTAAATCTCTAACAATGTGAGCAATGACACTCCTGTACAGTGTCTAACCAGTAGAGTACGTACAGACAAGTAAAACCAACTATGAAATGGAGCTTCACATAGGAAGGAAAATAATTTATATCTTCTGCCATTCAATGGCTCAGAAACTTAACTGTGGCTGCTTTTCTAAGTTTTTCAAAGTTCATCAGCTGGTCTTCTCTGCTGCCAAATTCTCTCATTGACCACCTCCTTCCACCATTATCCATCAAGCCCCTTTTTATATACCCTCACTCTTCAATCCAACTCTGCTGACTTCAGCTCAGCTGCATTGATGAGCTGGCATCTGCTTTCAGTGCTCTCTTTTGATGAGGGAGCTGTTCAATCTCCCCAAACTTTGGCATTTGCTGGTGATAAAAGGAGCACCACTTCAGGTTTTTGGCAAAACCCTCTGTTCCAAAATAAACTTCCTTTATTCATGGTATACTGCAGTGTTTGAGGAAATCCCATAAATATGCTGACTTACTCCATTATAAAAAACATCTTTCTGAGCAAATGTCTGCAATTTGTTTAAATTAACTGAATCCTGGATGCTAAGTTTTTTGAATTTCTAGTTCATTTATCTGCTAATTTCCCTCCCTACATATAAAACTGATGAAATTATTTTTGTCTTTACTCTCATTTGCTTCTCTTTCCCATTTTTCTTCTATAACACTTTCCCCAAAACAAATATTTCTCATCTGCTCTCTTTTTCCTCTCTCTTTCTCTTCCACTTGTTCCAGTTTTTAGGATGCCTCTTACCTGCTTCCAGCCCTTGATTTCCCTGTTTAATATCTCATTCTCTTCTGGCTTACAGATATCACTCCCTATATCACACAGTGAGTATGATTAAATAACTCATTTTTAGTTCCTGCCTACTGTCTCTCCTGTGACTCTGCTGATCTCACAATTACTTTGTCTGACCTTGTTCATTTTTATGAAATACACACTTTATAATCCCTTCCCCAATTCCAGGTCTCTGAAGTCTGCCCTCTGTTTCTTGAACTTCACTGAAACAGTCTTTGGTAAGGACTTCCATCAGACCTAAGATGCAAGAGTGTAATTGTTCTTATTTCATACTTTATCTGCACTTTCAACACCATTTCTTTTCTTGAAGTTTTTTGCTGTTTTTTTAAAACACTGGCTTCTACATTAGCGAGATTCATAAGTAACAACTAATAGAACATTTTCTTTGTAAAATTAATTAAAATTCACTTGGATTTCCTTAAACAACTATCGAGGGCCCTGTCTCCTTTGCACAACTAATACTTGGGTGTGCTTCTGGAGCATAGCTGCATCCTAGAGAGAATATTGGTCTAAAAGGAAAAATAAAATAGGGCTGATCTTTGCTTGTATTCTGATCTTTCAGAGAATCAAGTAATTGATTTATAATATTTTTCCCTACATATGAATTCTCCAAGCAGTATGAAGAATCCTCTTATCCATACTTTATTAAAAGTATTCTCAAATTGCTTCAGTAAATAATCTTGGTCTTGTAAATACTTTCAGCCTTCTCTATTAAAAGCAAGTGCTGCAATATGAGATGCAAACCTTCTAAATTAACATGTAGAACTAGCACAACTTTTAAAGCACAATGCACAACTGGTTGCAATACACATTTTCTGTGATATAAATTGTATTAAGCTTTCAAACAGGATCCAAGAATAATACCTTTTAATTTACATAACCTACCAAATACAAACCATTACATGCAGATTCTTAATTCCAATACACAGTTATTAATATTTCTAAGAATTCACAAGGATTTAAAATGAACACTGAGATTTTCATGAACAAGTGCACAAATAAGTCTGGTTTTGAAAACCTATTAAAAAATACTCATTGGCTGTTCACTCCCACTACTTGTGCCAAAAAAATATTTTACATTTATTTTTTGTATTATAGAACTGCAGATGTCAAGTGATTAGGAAAAATTACATTTTCTGTAATATAAAACAATACAATATGCTGGAAGAGCACTTAGCACAGCAGGATTGCCATCTTTTGTGGTCTGTGAACACTGCCCTAGGAAACATGATTAACAAATTGGAGTTCAACTGCAGAACTCATGTTACTGCTTTTTGTTTAGCATGCCATGGATTGGAATGAAGAAGGAGGAAGATGCACATTTATCACTGGTATACGACAGCTCACTATTTGCTTGAACTAAAAGAGAGGTAGAAGTATCATATTTAGACTCATTTATATTTGTGACAATTTTAAAATTGAATCAGGAGCAACCTTACTACAGTTTTGATGGGAACAGTTTTGCAGCAATTGACTTTGCTTGTAGAATTATAAACATTACTTCCCATTCTGGAAAAACAAAACAAACCAAAATCCATATTACCAAAATTTTGATCAAGTTCTGTATCAAACTTTACCACAGTTTTCTACAGAGCTATTTTTTCAAGTGCCATCTAATCTAACTTTATGTTCAAAGTAAGCCTGACTTCAGAGTCAAGTGAGGCTACAAGGGCCTTGCCCAGTCAAGCTCTTAAGAGTTCTAAAGACTCTTCAGATTACTTGTTCCAGCGTTTGACCAATATCATAATGAAAGTTTTGCTTTATAACCCATGATTTTTCTTGCAGCAGTTTGCAACAACTAACCATTGTCCTTTCAATGTCTTGTGTGCCTTCCATCTTCTCTAACAAGACTCCTACAAGTAACAGAAGATCCCCTCAAATGCCTTCTCTTCTCCAGGATAAACAGCCTCAGGGCCTTCAGTCTTCTTCTCAGTATGTCACATTGTCCTAGCCCTTCACTGTTCTGGTAGCTGTCCACTGGACTGGCTCCTCTTTGTTAATCTCTTTGTTAGTAGGTAGAGGCAAAACCAGGCATAGTACTTTCAACACACAAATGCTGGAGAATAGGGAACAGTACCTGGCCTCAACCCAGCAGTTGTATCCTGCCTCCTACGTGATCAATTTTGACTGTCACAAGAGCATGCAGCAAATTCTCCAGATTCATCCACACCTGTACTATAGTATAGTATAGACTTATTCCCTCCCAGTCAGGTGGTTTTACTAGATTACAAGGTTTCTGCCAATCCACTCCCCTATCCTTTTAAGGCTCCCTTGGGTAGCAGCCCTCTGCAAGTCTCATGAGAATACATTTAGCCATGCTATCCATTAATCATTTGAGATATTTTCATATTTAGCATTATTATGCTGCATTATAACTTTGTACAGAAGTCAGAACAAAACTATTTTTCCATACCTAAGAAACCTGGTTTTGTTATTAATCATCTTGACAAAGCTATTAAGGATGTTTCTAATATTACCAAAAATCAGCATTCTTTGACAAAATTGTTCTGACAGAAAAATATCATCTCTTCTTTGGATTAACACTTACACATAATATTCTAAGTCCTATTTTTAGCAAGATTTCGGATTTTGAGATGAGTACCTGTCAGGAAGCTGATATGTTGGAGGGAAATGAAGATGGTGAAGAACCTTGAGGGGAAGCTGTATGCAGAGTGGCTGAGGTCACTTGATCTGTTCTACCTGGAGAAGAGGAGACTGAGGGGAGACCCTACTGCATTCTACAACTTCCTTTTGAGGTGAAAAGCAAGGACAGGCACTGATCACTGCTCTGTGGTGACCAGTGGCAGGACTTGAGGCCTGAAGTTTTGTCAGAGATGGTTTAGGTTAGATACTAGAAAAACATTCTTCCCCCAAAGGGTGGTTGGGCACTGGAACAGGCTCCCCAGGGAAGTGGTCACAGCACCAAGCCTCACACAATTCAAGAAGCACTTGGAAAATGTTCTCAGGCACATGGTGTGGCTCTTGGGACTGTCCTGTGCTGGGCCAAGATTTGGACTCCATTCTTGTGGGTCCTTCCTGACTCAGGATATTCTATGATTCTCTATCAGAAGAACTGATACAGAAAACTGAAAAACCTGAAGAAATTTCCAAAGAATCTCTGATTGAGGATCTAGTGCTTAAGTTTCCCGTGTAAGAATTGCAGATTCCTCTTCCCCACTCTGCCAGTAGGAACAGCGTTACAGATCTTCTAAAATTGCTGAAATAGGACAGAGCAAAACAAGCTTTAAAGTATAATCCTAAAGAGAACAAGTCCCCTCTACAAAATGCATAATAATATGTTACATGTTTGTCAAGGTTTTGAAAGTGATCTTTCATAACTTCATTCTATGAAAGAACATGGAAGTTAAGCCAGATTTTTATAGGCTTATTAAGTTTAAGCAACCATCTTCCATTTTGTAGGGAAGCTGGTAAATTCAGTGGGATTTAACATGTGCTGATCTCACAAGTACCATTACTTTCCCATAAAAGATCTCCAGCTGAACATGTGGTGAAGCAGCTAAGCTGGGGTCCATGCTGATTCTCATAGCTGTTGAAGGAATTGTGTTACCAAATGTAAATTGATTTCTCTCTCAGTTTGACAGATACAGAGAGTAATTGGTATTATCTACTTTTTCAAGCTTCCATACTCTCCAATAGAGTGCCGCCCATTCCCTCTAAAGCCCTTCATATGTTACAAAGGCAGGAATAGGCCCCCAGAAGATCATTTGTTTATATCAGCCTTGTAGAGAACAGAGCTTTTTGATGAGAAAGGTGGGAAATGCATCAGCACTTTATTATAGCACGGATCATGATAAAGAACTTTCATTCAAGTAGCAATCTATAACATGCCTGATGAATTCAATAGCTACTAACTTCTGTTACCAGGGTAAATGGCAACATGTTTCTTTCTGGTTAAAGGTGTAAAATAAGGAAACCAGACATCCAAACTGCCAGGCAATGCTCAACTAAAATAAAGGACTTTTCACATATATTTTCACTTGACAGATTGTAAAAGAGAAAATTGGTCCACTAAAAAGTGATAGTAGGGAATTGGCAACAAGGATGAAGAGAGCAGATTTGTTAAACAGTTATTTGCTCCAAACTTTCCAGAGGACAAAAGAGACAGAGCTTTGTTTTTTCTTCACATGACATACTCCAGAGGACTGGAAAACAGGAAGCCTACAATTACTATTGAACGAGAAAAAAGCCTCAAAGTGTATTATGGCAAACGAATTACAGCCTGGTTAGCATAGTTAAGGAAAAAGGGGGATAGGTGAAGAAATGATATGAAGGACATTTTATGAAGACTTCCATGTGACTAACTTGATTCTAAATATCCATTGTAGACCCTTAGGAGTCCTGCTTAAACTAACTCGCTTTCATTCATAAGAGATAATATTGCTGCAGCAGGAGTAAGGCAACTGCAGTGTTTCACACACTTACCTTTTCAAAGAGTAATAAGATTCCACACTGAAGATAATTGAATAAGGCAGAGAGTTATGGTACACAGGTTAATAGCTTTAGGATAAAAAATTAGCTCAAAAATAGGAAACAGTGAAGAGGTAATACAAGGTGTGAAGGAAAAGAGTTTACTAGTGAGGTACCTCAGAGGTCAAGTAGCTTTTAACTAATGCATGCTAAAATTTAGATAAGAGGAAATCTCACGTTTTCTGTGCCTGCTGCAGTTGTTTTACCCACAGGGACTGGACAAGAACAGAATATAAAATGGATATACAGAGAAGAGGTGAAGGTTGGTCTTAGTTTGTTGACAAAATAAAAATAGTAAATGCCACACAACTTTGATTATACAAAGGCGTATGAGGATAGCACGTGGCTCCAGATGACCAGGAATGCAGCCAAATGGGAGAGCTGAGACAGCTGCTTGCAAGCCTTCAATTAACAGAAGCAAGTCAAGGACTGTGATAGTTACTCAAGTTAAGATTTACGGTAACTATGCTATAAGATAACACGTGTCAGTTTTCTCATCAGTAGACGGACGTGAGCAGTCATAAATCCAGGTCAATATCACGGTCCTCAAAACCCCTTGGGGGAGAAGGGAGAGAAACGATAATCACCTGCAAATGGGGCCCCTGGGAGCTCACGTGCTCCTCATATGAAATATACTTGCAGAAGAGATGAGGTTAGAACAAAGCCGGGTTACTCAGTCTTCCCCTGTGGTGGCCTACAGCAGACCTGGAGGTCCCATGGTTACAAATAGTCCCAACTTTATGACTGAAATATGGTTGATGACGTAATCACCTTCCTCCTGTAACTCGAGGGAAAGGCCCCGGAGCGCAGGCCCAGGCCCTTGGGGATTCAGGCTGCTATTGGCTGGTTGGCAGCTAGCTTGACCAATGAGCATTAATGGCGTGTGCCGCTGACTTATAAAAGGAGCAGAGGCCTCAGTGAAGCCTGGGTTGTTGCTGTGTGACCTTCGGTGTGCGCGTGGCATTCCTGTCTCTGCCATTGGTGACATTCCCCAGCTTTGTAATGTTGGTCTTGAGGAGACTCCTGACAGCCGCCTTCTGAGAGCAGAATGTTCTTTGCTTTTCTGTAGAAGCTGATTCAGGCACAGAAGCCTTGGGAATACATGGGGAAAAAAGCCCAGTACCCTAACAAAACTCATGTCAAAATCTATAGGCAGTATGGTGGGAGGTGGGAAGTATGAGGACGGAGGAGATGCTGCTGCTCTCTTTTAAGACTTTTACTGGAACCTTCTGGTGTGACAGGAGCTCCAGACTGAATTTTTGAGGCTAAAGGCCTGTAAGAGTAATTAGGTTTTAAATTTCTGTTGACTTACTAGTCAACAGTGCCACCTACATTGACATATCATGGCAGCTTGAATTCTTCTCCAAAACCAGAGGTTCAGGATGAATTCACTTCTGTTATGAAGGCAAAGCAGTTTTGAAGCAACATCAGTTTAATCAGAGAGGAGATGAAGCAGGCTGTGCAGACTCAAATAGCTGTAATTCATTCTGAGGAACGAACAGAGAGGCATTCGGTCCAGAAAAATGCTGGATTCCTTCCTGTCATGGTTTAGGAATGTTATTCCCCAATTTAGCGTTGCCATTGAAACACTCTAAACCATGTGCTGGTCACTCACTCCTTGCTTTCTCTCCTTCTCCCTCATTCAGCAGGCTGGAGAGGAAAACTGGAAGCACAAAAGGTAAAGATCATGGGTTGAGATAAATCAATTTACTGGGAACAGCAATGAAATAAGAACGCAATCAGGGACAGCAACAATATTAATAACAGAGTTTACAAGAGAGGCAAATTATTCATACCTGAATGCTCACCAGGGACACATGAATCACAGCCATGCTACTCCGACCAAGAAGAGACCCCTTTCCTGTCCCTGGAAAATGATGTGAGGTATTATAGGATAACCTCCAGGTCCTAGCCATGCCCCCTCCTGCCCACAGCAAAAATTAACCCTGTCCTAGCTGGAACCAGGACATTTCTGCATTAACTTGCTAATTTAAAGAAGAAGCCTGAGGATTTCTTTAGGCATGGCACAGAAAAATCTGAACTCCACTTATGCCATTTTTTCACAGTCTTAAAACCAGGAGGAAATGTCTCAGCAATGCAGATTTGACACTTGTAGAAGGTCAACGATTCCAACTTGCATCAGAAACAGTAGAACCAAGGGAAAACACTTCAGCATGTATATAGTGCTGACCATGCTGTGTAAGCAGGTACTTTATAGCTGGAATTTTCACAAGGTTGTTACAGAAGAGAGATGACATACAATGATTTATTAAAGAAGCATTCATGCCTTCAGTTTCCTCCCTCACCAATGAGGATATTTAAAATCCATTTAGTTTGCTAACTAGTGTTATATCTGAAGTGTCTTTACACTTCAATTCAGAATTACCCAACCTACATATTAAAGTACTTATCCAACAGACTCTTACTGGCTTCCCTGGAAGGCTGGTCTGAGTGAGGACAGTAATTTTCAGCAGAATATGGACCTTTGTATAAAGCTAAAAAAGATTTTATTCAATGTCATACTTCAATAGATTTATGTAATTGGCTTGATAATAGTGTTTTATATTAAAAAAAATACAAATAAATTCTATTTCCCAGTGTGAGAAATAATATTCTTACCTCTTATTTAGCAGTGCTGAAAGGCCACACAGTACTTTTTCTGAGAAGAGCCATAAGAATATAGTCTTCATGCTTAGTCTGTTCTTCAAGGAAAACATGACCTACCTCCTAGATTTTGATAATTTTTGATAACTTTGATGAAGGTTTCCTTGGTTTAATAACAGCAAGTAGCATTTCCTATTTTCAAGCATTGTGTATTCAAACTAGTGTTCAACCTAATTAAAAACACTGTTTTGTCCTCAGAACCTGTTCTAATAAATTGTCAGAAGAGTGGTTTGAAATAATTACTGTGTTTAGGCAAATTTTTGAAAGGAGTGATATGTCAAAGTGACAGAAAAAGCAGCAGTTTCATAGCACCATGGGATAACCAAGGAAGTTAAACAAAAATATCTTAACATATCTTAACATCTTAGCTTCTTATGTTAGAAATAGCTCAGTGGAGAGAAAATGTCTCCTCCAAAACAGACAGTAATTGCAGATATGAATTAGAACACTTTTCCCTCAAGTCATTGATTTCCTCTAAAATAAACAAGGCTATTTTAATATTTTTTCCTCAGGTTTTCAGACAGTTTCAAACAAGAAGGAGTGGAGCAAATCATTGGCACTGCTATCTTCTGCTGCTGAATATTCTTATTGCCGGATACATGTATGAGTCAAAGAAACATGGGTGTATTTTCCATGGAAATATGAAGATTTTTACAAATGAAATATGAACAGCAGAGCATGTGTGTTTACAAGTGCCTGTAGAGCATGACAAAAGGTTGAAAAAATAGTCTGTTTGGAGAAAGAGAAGCCAGTTCCCGAGATACTACCCTCAGGAGTACGACTGATGGTTGTTAATATGAAGACCAGAAGAGCTGTGCTCTGGTAAGGCCCCAGCAGAGATGTGTCATCAGCAGGAGATCCTGTATCACAATAGCAGAAGGACAGCAACAAGGCTACAGCGCCTCTTATGCCATTCCTCTTCCTGGTAAACCCTTGTGAACAGACATATTCCTACCAGACAAGGAAAAAAATAGGGAAGGTTACTCCTCATTGTCCAAGATTCCTGAATGTGCAAGCAGGTGGCATCCTTAAGCAAAAGATCATCCTCTAACAGCTGCTCCCTCCTAAAAAATAGGAAATCTTGGTTCAAATATCAAGAACCGAAACATCTTGGTTGTGTATCAAGAACTTGTGTAACAAGTTTTGACTGAAAAGTTGGCATCTCTTTTCCTCTCTGTAACATTAATTATCTTGACTATTTACAACATGCATTTTATATTTCATGTACAGCAACGTGAATCAGCAAAGTCGGAGAAAATAAATGGGCAAAATCCATTTACTTACAGATTTTGTAAGCCAGTATTATATTTTTCCCTCAGAGAGAGTTCTGAAAAAACTTCTTCACTGAATCTAGTTACGTCTGGGAACAGGTTTTTCTGATAAGTGGAGTCTCCTTCACAAAATATTTAGGACACAACCTAATGAGGTTCTGGGTTAAAGACTCTAAGAGCTTACTTTTATGAGAGTGCAAACTGCACAATATCTGTAGACGTGCTCCAGTCTTGACTTGACTGTATTTTATTATTCATTCATATGATCTCATTTTGGCTTTTATTACACAAGTTTTAGATTATTTAGCCATATTCTATGGACATCATATTGGATAAAATACCTGGAATTGGTTAAAGAATGAAATATGGATGGAGTTTGAGATGGGAGTTTTTGTGACGCTTTGGATAATGCTGAAGAACATGCTTTTGTTCTGGAAAATGCAAAGTTTTATTGAAATAACAAGAAATTTTTTTTTAGTTTAGGCCTTCTGAGTCACATTCATATGAGAATGTTCTGATCTCACAGACCCTTAACCAGTGGTCTCACAAACTGTCTTGGTTTGAAAGACAGGTATTTGCTAAGAAAAGGCAAGAATCCCTTTTTCTGAGATGCAGAGTGCAACCCCCTCCCTTCTAATTATTATGGTTTTAAATCAGAGGCCTTCAAGTAGAAGATATGGGGATAGGGATAACAGTTCTTTGCTAATATATGTAAGAAGGCACACAGCAGAAACACCATCATCTATAAAAGCTGACCCCAGAGCAGAGCAGTGTAGCTCAGTTCCAGTCCCTTTTGGCCACAGGCTCCCTCTCCCTGCGCTCAGTTCCCGGTGCTGTGGGCAGGGCAGGGCTCGCTCAGCTGAAGGCGCTGGGTGATGGCGGCGGCGGCCCAGGGCTGAGGGGGATGGAGGAGCCGCTCCCCCTCACGGTGTCGGTCGTGGTGCTCGGCACAGTGCCCGGGGGCAGTAGGGTGAGGTGGGAGAGCAGCAGAGCGGTGTCTGACAGCAGGGAACGTGGCTCCCGGCGCTGGGATGGCGGGGAAGATCCCAGATCGGAGCCCTGGCCGTCCTCCTGTCACTCCACCAGCGAGCGAGAGAGCGAGAGCCCGCCCCAAACCCCTGTCACACCTTTCCTTTTCCAGTCTCCCCCTATCCCCCAGCCCCCTGCGAGAGAAAACTATTGCTACTAAGATGTAACTACAAATACTTAGCATAACAATGGGAAAAATTCCACAGAAAGAAAAGGGAACAATTCAACCCCCAACACAAACCTGGCCAAATAAAATACTCTTACAGACCCTAAATCTGCGCTAGAAGGCTCCTGTGACTTTCGATATATCTTATGTATTCTCTTTCCTGAGCATGGAAAGAATTAAGACAAAAAGGATGAGACTGATAGCAAAGTTTTCCCATGAGTTTGATCAGGTGGTCAGAGGTGTCACAAAAGTTAAAGACCCTCCAAGGATGGAATTGTCCTCTGTGCTAAATGGAAGTAGCCAGAGCAAGTAGCAGAGTCATCAATGTACAGGTACAATAATTCAGATACAGGAAACCAAGATTCCCTGGGCCCATTGGTATTCTCTGATAAGAACTTGTTTCTGTTTATTTTCTCCTCACCATACTTTCTTATTGCTGCCTAAAATAGATACTTCTAAAACACAACCAAATGAAAGGCTCCTAGGGATAGGAGGTCTAGGTACAAAGCTTGCAAATACCAATTTTCCACATGAATCATATTTTTAAATGACTTCAGAAAAGATTGCACACTTCTTAAATGCATTAACTATCACCCCATGCTATGTTCTGTAAAAAGCACAAGTGACATTATATATAATTATGCCTGTCAGGAAATTCTAGGCAAACCCACTCTACCAGAGTCTTTCAGACAGAAGTTGCAGCAGCCTCACTGCAATGTGCATTGGCTCCTAAAGATTTGAGTTCTAATTACTTGAGAGTGACATGAATATAAATCTCATTTTCTCCAGTGCACACCAGCAAGAGTACTAGGCCTGCCTACCAGATATGAAGATATTAGCCACTCTTTCATGTTCATCGCTTCTCTAGTAAGAAGATGATATATTGTGATGGATGACTGTTCAAGAGTCATCCCAAAGGCTGTTTGTAATCAAGAACCTGGCAAAAAAGGCCCAAACAGTTTTACGCAGAGCTGTGCTGATCCACGATCAAGCTGAATAAACGAGGGAAAAAAATCAGACTATGTTAAGTTACTTCTGTGAAGCTTCCTCTGCTCTGCACCTACCTAAGGCATGAGGCAGCCTGTCATGCAACTTGTAGGTCCCTAATCTCAGTCAAGGGGGCTTTGAGTGTAGCAGCAGCCAGGTACATAAAGGGCACTGTAGGTAGTGCAGGTACCAGCAGGGGTGTGATGACTTTCATGTACTCACAGGTCACACTGCCTTTGCAGGTATCAAAACCAAGCAGCATAGCTGTATTAATCACACCACAGTAAGGCTGCTATTTGCATCTACTGAAATAATCTGGTCACTAGTGCTGGCAGTTTTGCCTCCTGCTCCTTTGAGCATTAAAGATTAGTTTGCAAGGGAACATAAAAAGAGGCATGGACAAGTTCAGATGAAGTGTGTTCAAAGCTGTGAATAAATCTGTCAACACAGCATAGTGCTGCACTCTGTAGAGACACCTGCACTAACTCTGAAGCAATGTCATGCTATTGTAGCCCTACTCTTATGGAGAAATACTTCCAGCTTGCAGTGCTGTCCAAGACATAACTAGAAAGCACTTTAACACTATCCCAGGTTTGTCTTCAATCATTCTGAGCTCACTCTTGCAGTGCAGAAGACTAATCTTGTTACCCTGCAGAATCTGAGCTTTAAAATAAGATGCTACAATGAAATAAGAAATCGAAACAGGTCAAAACTGCAATACTTCAACATGACTAAAGCATATTGCAAACAGTTCACAGAGAAAATACAGCAAACTACATCAGCTATAACTGATCAAAACAGAATTCGGCTCTATCACTTTTTTTTCCTCCTCAGTTAGAAATCACCTATTTTACCCATTCAAAAACGTATTTACTAGAACACCAGAATTAGATTTCAAAATTTCGTGCTAAAAAGGAACCTGTTGTTTAAGCTAGTCTGTACTTTTCTTCAGCTATAAGTGTCTCCTTGAACACAGAAAAATTAGGTGCAATCCTTCCTTCTGTTCGTTTACACCATTCAAAAGAAAATCTACATGACGGTGTATAAATCCAGTTAATCAGATTTTTTTTTCTCAAAAATAACACCAGCAAAGGTTTCAATATTCGAGACAAAGCAATTAAGCAAGACATTCTAGAATGGAGGATCTGCCATAGGATGCTTTATATTAATTGTTTCTCCAATAACTGTTCTCACACACTAATTGCCAATCTTTAGCTATTTTATTTTATTGTCATCTTACAGCAATATAACGTCTGACCTCCTCTATTTCCATTACAAATTTATGAGTAAAATGCGTAAATAAGAATAAATAGGTCCAAAATACCTTCCTTTTAGTGTTTTACAATGGTCTGGGCTTAAATCTAGCTAGTTATGTATTGAACTGTCTTTGAATACCTTGAACAGCAGCTCTAGCTTCTGCAACTTATTTTCAAAGACTTTCACTTACATACATATGGACTGTACTTTATGAGTGGTAATGCTTACCGTTTCTCTTCTATTTCTTCTTGGGACAGCACAAAATATCTGATCAGTGTCATGACTGTAGACTACCTTTATTGTTTATTTGCCATTGCTCAGGTTTGACTACATAATAGGTTTCATTATATGGCAACTCAAACTAATCCTGTTGAATACTTCTGAAGGTTATGGTGAAATTTTTAGGAAGCTGATCCAATTTTATTTCTTTTCCTTTCAACCAAGATCCTACAGTTTGGGGGCACTGGTAGGCCCAGAAATAAAGCAGTGAATGGGATATAGCTGAGAAAAGGACAAGTCATAGGCATTTCTCGAATCACATCTGCCATGCCTAGAACCTGTGGTAGAGCCTCATACTCTACAGGACTTCAACATGTTTAATAATTCTGTCAGACACCAGAAGTTTTGTAGTACTTTTTAACAGAAGGAAACCCTTCATGTACTCCTGGAAGGTTTACAAATCCTGCATGGCTTCATGCTGAATAGATGAATTGTACATAGACTTCTGCAGGAGCTACTGCACATAAGCCACACTGTGTTTTTCACTCTTACGAGGAACTACAGGAGATTTGTGGCCCTAATATTTTCATACTGAGGGCACTGGACCACCCAATAATCCTATTCAAAATAAAGATGAGGTTAAGCTGAGGTTTATAGCATAATATTGTATAAAAGTTAGAAGTATGCCTCTTTCAAAATCTGCTGTCCATTAAGGTATAACAGAAAACCAAAGCTACTTTGTAGCTGCTGCAGCAGATTAAAAAAGTAAAATAAATGCTTATGAAAGTCATTATTAACCACACTGCAATGCACTGTTCAGTTTCAGTTCCTCTCTTCTAGATTAAAACAAATCCAAAAAACAAACAGAAGAGACAGTTACAAGCTGTTCCAGGAACTGAGTTTTCCCTTCTTTCTAGAACCTGACCTAATCACAGTTGCAAGAAGTTGCTTCTTTATTGATCCCAAAAATGTCTATTCCTACATCAGCCTATGTAGTAAAATTATGTTTTATACTGAGTGATCTAAAGGAAAGTGTTGGGGTAGCAAGCCTAAAGAATCATCTTTGTTTCAAACAGCCACAGATGTGCAGATGAAATTTCAGTTAGCCAGGTATTTTACAAACAGCCTAATCTCTAGCTAGATTAAGCTGTTAATTTAAAAACAAAGAGAAAACATGTCTATGAAGAGTCAAAAAGGCACAGGAAACAAGGTAAACGATTGGGAGTTAACTCCAAAGGGCAGCTAAGCACCACACCAGTCTAACTTCATTCCCTTCCTCAGGCCCAGAGGGACAGGAGAAGAAAATAAAGAGTAAGAGAAACCTTATGAGTCAAGATAAGAATGGTTTAATGAGCAAATGAGACATGAAAGATCAAAGGAACAACATAAGATGTGACAGTACTCACTCACCTCCTCCCATGGAGGAACTAATGCACACTCAGACCTTGAGCAAAAATTCCCTAACCTACCCTTGTCCCAGTTTTACTACTGAGCATGAGGTGACACGGGAGAATGAAGCTTTTTGGTCAGTTTGGGGCATCTGCCTGGTTGCATGCCCTCCCAGCCTCTTGCCTACTCCCAATCTCTTCACTGGGCATGGTGGGAACAGGGCAGAGTAAGAAGAAAAGGCCTTGATGCTGTTCAAACACTGTTCAGCAGTACTTAGAACTGTGTTATCAGTGCCCCATGAGAGGACAGCAGCTAAAAAAGCTATAATTTACTGCCCTGCCTCTTACTTCTGCTTTAACTTGCTTCCCATCAGAAAAGGTTAAGCTTTTATGCTTGTTGGTTTGGATTTTTTTCCTCCTGTCTACCCCCACTTTTAGGAATTGAAAAATCTTCAAAGTGCTTTAATCAGTGGAAAAAGCCATGTGATGTCTCAGCATGGAACCTGCCATACCCTGAAACTTCCATTTTATGTAAAGACATTTTGTACAAAAGCATCAAAGAGATCAATGCATGGACCATTGTTGGATCTTGAAGCCAGTTCTGATGGCAACCAACCATGTGATGATAATAGATTTGAGAATCAGTCTCCTAATCATCCCTTGCAAGTGTGCTATGCTACATGTACAAATTTGTGCTTTTGCTGCATAATCTGATGCTCAGGTAAGAATGAGTGAAATTTTATGAAGTATGATGCTTTATAGGCAGCAAATTTTTTATCATCCCATATTTATTTGATTTACTTTTGATAAAAATTATTCTAGGTGCTTTAAGCCAACTTTATCCTTCTCCAAATACCCATATAATAACTGATGTACTTCACTGGATACATATGCAGCTGTTATTTCCAGTGTTACAAGGTCTATAATATGATATCAAGCCTGTTTCTCTGAACAGTCCCAAACCTTGCTTACTCTTAGAGAGTGATGTCACTTTGGGCTAGTGCTCAGCATAGTCTTTCAAAGACATAGCACCTGAAACCAATCATCTAGGTCTCATATGAGCAGAGGAGGGGAAGATATTGCAGGAAACTCATGGTCAGTCTGAAGCCCAGATGAAAAGCTCCCCTTTATCCAAGGACAGTACAGGCTATTAAGATCCTGCAGTCTTAGAAAAGACTTTAACTTACTTTCAGAGTCAAAGTAGGTAAGAGTTGTCTCAACTGATCCTAATCTTGCTCCTTGCTTTAAAGCCTGTCTTTCTCCAATCAGCCATGCATCAGTGGCAGAAATATGCCACTTCACTTGGCAATAGAGAGCTGTTGATTGATTGCTGTACAAACTGTGCTGATTTACATGATTTTACCATAGAGACAAAAGGTAATTTATTTTAGGTGGCTGGAAGGACATCAGATCCTTATAGTATGCTCTGAAGTTTGCTTTACCTGTCTTTAAAAGAGGTTGAAATAATTTCATTTACATAGTTATTTTAAAATTGGGTCTCGGTTAGTTAAATCTCTCATTCTGACAAATTGCTAGGTGATTTCTGAAAATAGGTCATTTTGAAGACATACTATTCTTTCAGTTCACTCCCTACAATGGCTTTTTCTAAACCAGAGATTCATATTTGCTTCATTATCATAACTGATAAAAAAAAGGTCATTAAGCAAAATCAATTTCTTTAAGGAATATCTCTAAAAATGTATGAAATGTACTTTACTGTCATTGACTTTCAATTGAAACTGACTAAAGTCTACAAAGGCTATGTTTACAAATGTGACAAATTCAAGTGAGAAGGACAAGTGGGATTAACCAAAATTCATAATAATTCAGACTGGGTACTTCCTTGCTTAATATTTCCTGCTATGCTCTTTTTGAACTTTCCATTATGCTTAATAGGATTTGTTTGGGATTTAGGATTAAAGGATTTATGGCCGTTCTTACAGAGATCACCTGAATTTAGTGCTAGACCCAAGACATAAAACTAATCTCTGGAAGTGCATCAGGTTATGCCACATTTTAGAATATTGTCTCATGGAGCTTGTTTTCCAGTTGTACTCGAACCTAAGCATTCTAACCTAGAAACTGGAAAGGAGTCCTTCAAAAGATTCAATGAAATTTGATCATATGGACATACATATAGACACAATTTTGCCCTAAAAAATCCACTCCACCAATAAAAGACAATCTAATCTTGTCAAAGTTGGAGACATAAATGACAAAGAGATGAGTGCCAGGTGGGATACAATAAATGGCAGCCAGACAGCAGGTCTCTGCAGCTGACAGGCTGCCTGTCCATGGAAAGCAACTCCAAGGAAGAGAGACGACAGTGACTGTGTCCAGAAAGACCCTGCTTTCACAAATCTTGAGCTGTCTCTGTTCTTTTAATGAGTCTGGAGTCAGGAAAATTTTATTAGGTTTTAATGGGTCCCCTGGAAACAGGTGTAAGGACAGATGAACACCAAGACCTGCAGAATTGCAGCTGCCTGTCTCACCTCAGTTACAGGGAATTGGATGAAGCAGAATTACCAAAACCCTCAAGGAAAAGATAAGAAAAATGGAAATATGGAATGTATTGAGTGCCAGCTGCAGTGAAAGGTGATACTAATGGGATCAGTCTGTAAGCATGACAGTACCCTTCAACATCATGTGCCCAGTGCTATTCTCCAGAGTCATCACAGTCCAGTGACGCAATATGACAAGTCATCTCACATGTATTTAAGTTTAATAACTGTACTGCTGGTGACAACAGAACAGCATTCTGACTGCACAAATTGCCACAGTCATCATTACACTCATTATAGTCTTGTATTTAATGACAACTGAGTTTCTGCATATTGTGTGGGAGTTCATAAAATAATTTACCTTATATTTATATGGAATACTTTTCCCCCTCTGCAATATAGGCAGAGAAAGCCACGGAAAGGACCCTGAACGGCTTTAGTTACAGTTACAAAGCAGTACTGAAATTTCCCTTGTTGCTATATGAAGTATAGGCTGCTGTGGCTCCTCAAGTTGTCAGAGGGCAAAAGAGGGAAGTGTAGAGTTAGCATCGAGAGGGCTCTGCATGGGGGAGCAAATACTGCAGCAGCTGGAAGTTCAACAGCACCTAAACTCCCAGAGGAGGAATACTTCCAGAAAACTTACCCTCTTCTTGCCTTTACCCTTGCTAGAGGGAAATCCAGGACAGTGATGCAGCATCACAGGCTGTTCATCCAGACACACTTGCAAGGGGAAGACGTGACAAGCTAGCTGGGAAATCTACAGAAAACCACTCACAACTCCAGGCTGCCATTTTTTCCCAAGCCCTGCATAATCTGGAGTCACATCACTAATTAAATATAGAACTTTTCACTACAATCTGAGTCACATTTGTCTTCCACTTTCCCAGAGTTACAGCAGCTGAAAGGAGGTACAGGTTTTAAACCATGGTGAGATGACTTTGACTATCAGCACACCATACATTCTCTGAAAGACTGGCTCCACTATTGTGCTCCTGTTTATTGAGATTATATGGCACTATTTAATTTTAAGAGCAACTGCAAGTTTCTTGTTTTCTTTGAGTGCTCTCATATTTTAAGCCTTTATATGAACCTTAGGATGAAAGCATTTTCTTTTTAAGAGAGCCAGGCTTTGTACCACATGATCACTAAGGCTAATACAAAAGCTCTCTGCCCCACTCTTATGTGCATTTATTAGGTGACAGACTTCCTTGTCCAAAGCTCTGCAATATTCTCTCATACAATGCGTTCTGTGAAGTGTAGAACATGGCACGGTATTGAAGTGTAAAGCTGCAGTTTTTGTCCTTGGAAGCCCAGCACAGCTGTATGGGCATAACTTGCAACTTCCATCTTCAGACTAGTACAGCTTTCTCTGCTTCCATATGAAAAGGTGTATCTGTGGCACACAGGTACCACTAGCCACTGTTTGTGATGGGCTGACCATTCTAGCAAAGCTAGCCACTGCAGATTCACACCTCAGTAAAAGCCCAGAGACAATGTACAGTGTAACTCCAGAGTACATGCAGAGGACCCAAGCAATAAGCTAGAGCAGTGGAAAATAGACCGAGCTGCATGTACAGTTACAGCATAGCTGTAAGGACTGAATTCCCAGTCTGACTTAAATAGAAGCCACAGGGCCCATGGGCAGGTGTAGATTGTGGTCCTGTATGAAGCCTGGTAAGGGTAACTAAGGATTATTAGAATTTTCAGAGGCCTGTCAGCAGATTTGCTGATGTCTGTTCTTTCTGGAGAACTTGGCAATAAACACCAGAAACACAGAGAAGGTTGCTTTGAGAAAGCTAGAAATGACGATGCTTTTAGGGACTTGCTCTCTGCGGGCAGGTCCTTTGTGTAGGGCTCATTTCAGTCCACTCATAGGTTTCTGAGTTGCTGCAAACACTGTGTAAAACCACTTGGCTCAAAGCTCCTTTGAGATGAGGCTTTTTACTCCCCTTTTCACCCAGCAATACTGTGCTTTTCCAAGCTCTTTGCTCTTTATCTTGCTGTACCCCACTGTCTCTTCAGCTCCAATAGATAATTTTTATTATGATTTTCTCCTTGGGTACAGAGATTTGTCACCTTTCCTCTACCTTTTTCTCTGACTCTGTAAGAAACTTCATCTTTTTCTACCTGCACTTTCTATCTGCATTTCTGTGAAGGTCCTCTTGGGTCCCCTTTTTGGGCTTTTTCTGGTTTGCTTCATGCAGAGATTCTGCTCTTTGATCTCCACAAAATATTAAATATTTTTTTGTCTTTGTGTCATTCAGGAAATCTGGGCTTACATGTCCTTTCTGCCAGTTCTGTCCCAGCTGTCTCTGTCTATATTGAGACTCCCCAGCCTTTGGCTAAACTCTGTGTTTGCAGAAAGAGAAGTGCTCCCAGGCCTTATTTCCCTGTGGGGGAATGGCATAGCCTCTAGTCCATCACACACAGCAGGCACAGTGGCAGGGTGCCTTCTCCCTACTTACTGCTTTACTGTTTTACAGTTTCACTGCCAAAGGTTAATGAACACATTGTTCCAGGTCTAAAAAATACATGACTCCTTCAGCAGTTTCAGTCCTTTCTCCCTTAAGCAATTTCCACAGGAATTCTGAAACCAACGTCCTCTTGACCGGTGCCATCGTCTTTAATTTTCCTTTGCCTAAATCTTGGACCACAATACTCCAACATTATTTCAGACTGTGTGGCAAGGCTTTCTTCACTATGCTATGAACTTCAAAGTCCTCTAAAATGTGTTGTCATCAACTCTTTGAGACTTTCTCTGCAGTAGATAGTAAGTAATTATCCTTTTCCTGTTCTTAGCTCTACATCAACCAAAACTTTTCGCTGGCATTAAAAAAAAGTATTGATAAATTATTTAATAATTTGGAATATAAATTGCAATATACATCTCAGTATTGAAGGCCCTTGCAAGAAAGCTTCTTAATAGGATTTCAATCAACATTTTGGGGATGCACACCAAAGCCTGATATATGAAGACACCAAACTGCTGAGTTCAGCTTAGTCCAACCAAGAGTCTGGTATGACTGGGTTCATACAAAACAGATTATTAGGAACCTAAATAGCTACTTCTATAAATAGGTGACTACTTGTGACGATGTTAGCTTCATGTAAGATGTTACTGCCTTCTTCAGCTGGAAATTGTTTCCTCAACAGAAAGTAGCTGATGGTTACTGTGATCTTCTTTTCTGCAGACTGATCAAGTTCACTTGAAAACTTTTCAGGGTTTATTGCACATTGTAATAGAAAAAGAGCTGTTGTTGTGCCTCAGCTGGAAGGAAGTAACTTCCATTAGGTGTGTAATAAGTTGTATATGTACTTTTGTCTGAGAGGTCAGGGAAGTGAAGAGTCTATGATTAGTTAAATAAAGTGGTGTGGATTGTTCACTTTTCAACTGGAAAACTTAAATTCCACTGCTCTTGAATGTTAGGCACCAAAGGGCTTTTCTTTACGATCTGGCTCTTGCTCATAGTCCAAATTTCAGAATGTCATTGGGGAAAGGAGAAAAGTTTGAAAGATGTAAGACTTTTCAGTCCTCCATTGTGTTGTGTTATACAGAAAACATCAAATGCATTTCATTGCAGAAGGTATTAATGTGACTACATACTGTTAAAGTTGCTATTAAGCCTGAAGAAAAGGACACTATGTATGTTTTATTTATTCTCACAGGGATAAGTTTCCTTCATAAACGTGTATGCCTTGTATATACTAAAATCTAAGTTATTTCATGAGTCATCTTCATCCCTCCTAAAACTTCTCATTTAGAGACACATTCAATGCGTAAGAACTGAGATGACTTACTTCAATACTCTTTCAGATTAATGAGTGCTGCATGAATCTGAAGGCATATCTAATGATCACATGCAAGGAGTTGCAAGTAAACTCACCCACGTTTTTAGACAATTAGAAACCATGAAAGATATTTAGACAGCAGTGAGTGGGAGGTAATAGAGTCCAAGCTGGTTTGCTCAGTCTCAGCAGCACACTGCCCATAACCACAGTACTCCCAAGTGAATGTTTTGAGCACAAGCTGAACTTATGTCCATATGGAATACCTTGGAACAGCACACAGAAATGCCACAAAAGTGACTGTACAATAGAAATATCAGAACTGTTTCAAAACCGGAGAATAATATGAAAGCTCCAATTTATTGCCATAGACAGAAATCTTAAAGGCAAATCAAGTTTTATTACATCAAAGGAATGGGGTTGTACTGAAAACCTTCTGTAAAGGAAAAAGGGGACAGCTAAGGCCACCCATTCCCAAAGACTAGCCCAGAGCCAACGGATAATATTTCTAAATTGATAGTAGTGCCTCAAAAATGTGTTCAACAGTTACATCTGCATCTCAGAAATCTGCAGATTCTTTTGTAGACCCCCTGACATGTCGTCCATGATAGGATGTTGCAATTTACAAATTATCCCATGTCTTTTGCATCTATGACTATGCCATATTCAAGCAGCAAGTGCTGCTTTGAATTTGTCTGCTCAAGACGCAACCCAATGTGATCCAAATGATGGATCTTAAATCCTACAGATCTCCAGTCTCCCCTCTGGATTTCCTGTGTAGTTGCATTGCTGTTCACTATTTCCAGTTAGCTACATACAGCATGAATTGTGAATATCTCCCTCTTTGGGTGTCTGTCCACCTCCTTTTCAGGCACACCTCTCCAATCCTGTCTGTGTTGTCTCTGTGACTGGAGTGCATGGATATGAGGGCTCTTTTTCTGTTTGGCACAACTATTGTCCAGAAGCAGAACTGATGTCTCACAAAGCCAGCACTGTTCATGGACCTGCTGTCAATCGCACCTCACCTGCAGATGTGAGGGCACTTTCTCAGCCAGAGCTCTCTCACTGCCCATGGAAGCAAGGCCATAATTCAAACCTGACAGGATGAGTGGACATGCCACACATAGGAGTAAAACAACACCGTGTACACAAAGGAGACATGGAGGTTAAGCCATAAAAGAACCTAAACGTAATTAAAACTATGTAGTTTGTAGGCTGAACCTGCCCTTCCTGAATGATTCCATGAATGTCATTTCTGTTCATCTATTTTGCTTAATTCTTTTCTCCTGCCAGCAAAATGCTGCCAGTTGCAGCATCAAATAATAACTTGATAATCTCAAGTGATGGTTTCCAGAAAAGGTGTTTACCTTTTCTCAGAACTGGCTGTTGTGTCTTCGTTTACTTTTCCAGGGAACTGCAAAAGTTGGCTGGAGAGCTCTGCATGCCTAAGGCAGTAACCACTAACGTCATTCCTTCATTAGGGTTGTGCCTGATTCTTGAGCCCTTCATTGTGGAAATAGTGCTTTGAAGTCTAGGGTGAGCAACAGATAGAATCAGCCAGCACCTCAAAGAGGTGAGGGCCATAGGGCATCGGGCACTGTGGAGAGGAATCACTGCTGTAATTCTCCTGAGGTTTGCACTGCTGGTACAGGGACAGCAAACCTTCTGTGAGCAGTGTTAGAGCTGTTTGCTTGGCTTAAGCTGACACAACTGGATCACAAAGCTTGTTACAGACACAGACAGCCCACATATCCCAGCTATTGTTCATGCATGTTTTGTCTTGGAATCCTCCTTTCAAACTTGCCTATTAAGTGGCCAGTTTATCTACAAAGCTGTGTCATACAGGTCTATTTATTGCTACTCTGGTGGTCTTCACATTGTTGATTGTTAGATTCACTTAACAAATGCAGTCATGAAACACACAGAAAGAATGATTTCTGTGGTAGGGAAAGACAAAAAGGGATATTAATTTCACAGAAATATTGTTAAATCCTAGTTATAGCTCCTTCAACCTCTTTCTCTTCCTATTTAAACTTTATAGTGTAGTACAAGGTATGGAGTTTCTTTTCATATTCCAAATTTACAGCTGAACAAATACATATTAATATAGAAGCTGTTATGTATTCTGAGTTAAGCTGTCATAAAATCTAGGGCTTTTCACATCATCACTTTTGAAGGTCAGTGCCACAGAGAAGAAGCATCTGTACTGGATCACCATGAACGTTTGTAATAGATTGCAATAAATACTGCAATATATTTCATTTTTATACGTTTTTGATGAAGAGGCAAAAGTGCATCTTCAACAGTAGCTTTTCAAAAATTGCTCATCTGTTTGGAACGGCTGTAAAAGAGATTGAAGCTAAACATTATTCATAGATACATTACAGCTGCTCACTGAGACCAGAGCTGAAATGAGAAGAGTTTTCCAATGATATTTCATTTGGAGTATTGATTTTTCTGAGCTTGTCCCACAAAGCAGTAGCATGAGTGTTCCAGGCAAGTATAAGAAGATGCAGATTATTGTAGCTGGCTTTCTTTCCTATATTTGTTTTTCTTCTCCCAACTGGGTTGTAAACATTTTGCTCATTTTGGGCTTTAATTCTGCTAGAACACCTAATAAAGAGGATGAAGACTGCTCATTTGCAGAAATTCTTTTAACGTGAGAATATAATTTGCTTTTCAGAGAGTGCCTGAATCAATTCAGAAGAGGTGAGTGGAACAATTTTGCCCCTCACTTTTGCCCAACTATGAAAAGTAACACTTTTTTTACTGGGAAATATTTGCCAGCAGATCAGGTTGCTGGGTGCAGAAACCTGGAAAAGTCCAACCAATAGGTTATAAACATGGCTATAGACTACTCCTTCTGAGAAGATTTAGTCTGCTGAGAAATCTGACCCTGTTTTTTTATTTGCATCGGATTCTCTAGTACTTAAGCCACAGAATTTACTTTAGCGTTGCCTGAGGATTGGACTGTCTCTGAAACTCCCTTATGGTCTGGTCAAATGATCTCTTTAGGTCACCACAAAGCACAGTGACAAAGGAGCAAGGGGACTGTACTGTATTTACTTCTTACGACAGTTTAACCTTGAAGAACTGATGTCAGGCTGACTTCTGGCAGTGTAGTGAGCTCCTGGAGTAATGGAACATCCTGCTTTTAATCTGTGTTCCCATGTGCCTGGGGGCTGCTGGTAAAAAAACAACTGCAGGTTTTCAGCAGTTTCTAAAATGAAAAAGTCCATGGAAAGAAGAAGAAGAAAAAGAAGTCTGTGGCTTCAAGTTAGGGCTTTGTCTGCAGGGCAGCAGGACACAGAGGGTGGTGTGAGTACCAGCAGGCTCCATGGGCATCTTCTATGTGCTCCACCTTGGTGCAGCTCATGTACCCTGACAACAGGGAACTAGGGTATTCCCTGCTGGCTTGTGCCACCCCACTGTCTCTGCTGCCTTACCAGGGCTTACACAAAGTTGTCATTTTCAGCTTTGCCTGTGGATTGCATTCCTTGGGGGCATTCATCCCCTCCTGATGCAGGCCATCAGCATATCAAGTTTCAACCAGGTAGTTAATAGGCTGTATGGGGGAGCTGTCCTTCAGAGCAGCTCCTAGCCTGACACCAAAAACTGAATGTAATTGTCCTTTTTCTTTTTGGATGACAGACCACAGACAGTCCTGTCCCTAAAAGGAGCACTGTTTTTCCATTCCATAATGATTTATTTATTTCACTATACATTGGATTCTGCAAGAACTACAGAATATCAACACATTGCACATGTTCTAGAAGAAAATGCATCAACAATAACATGAAGTAGTTTCGATTTTATGAATTCACAATCCTGTGGGATCCTTTATTAAAATGTGACAGGTTGAACAGTGGATATTATATTTGGATCTGTCTTAGATGAATAAAATGAAAATGTCAAAAAGGCTGAAGTGAAGTACTGAAGTGGCTCCTCAAACATTTCACATTATAATGTGAAAACTACATACACACACCAACCAATGAACCAACCAACCAAATAAAAATTTCTAATAAAACTTGGAAGTTCAACCTTTTTTTGTTCCACATTGTAGGGTTTTCCAAACTCAAATAATCTTATACCATGAATGTAAAGATTGTGACCAAGACCTTCAAGTATCTCAAATTTGAGGTGCCTGTATCACTATTAGAACTCTTGGATGGGATTTAAAAAAAATTGCTTGGAAAAATGCTTTTGTGTAAAAACTTGTTGTAGAAACATGGGGCTTTTAGCTAATTGCTTTCTCAAAAACTGATTGATGCAGGATGTGCTAGTTTACCAAAACTGCATGTAAAAGCGTGGCAAAATAGCCAACTGACCCCAAACTTACATTTTGCCGATAGCATATTATTTGTAATAATTACAATAAAGGTTTTCGAGCCTTGCTCATTTTATACCGGAGCCTACAACTTTAAAGGTATGTCACCACCAAATTAATGTCTTGCTTCTGTGGCTTTTCACAAAATGTTTGACAGACATAGGCTTGAGACAATGTAAAAAGAGAAAAAATAATTTTAATTTATTAAAAACACGAATTTTTTTTCATTCCATAGATTAGTTTTAATTTTAGGGAAGAAAAAAGAAAACAAAAAGTCCAGAAGGGAAAAAAAAAATATATCCAACTCTGAGATAGCTATTCTAACTGAAGGAACTTCTAAATTACCATTTAGTTGTGAGAAGTATGAGGAGCAATTTTTCTAGGTTTTTATTCATTTCATTTTTGTTTGAAACTGCATAGAAAGAGTAGGCATAAGTGGAGACAATAAACAGGTAAATAATGAGCAGATTTATTTGAAAGTTTGTATCTTCTCCCACTAATGGCAGCAATAAAGCTTTCAGCAGTGTAAAACTCTCAGGAAACCTTCCCTGAAACTATGGCCAAATGTGTACCATGTGGGGGCCATAAACTGCCACAGGGTCACATTTAACAGGGGAACCAAGCTACATAAAATAAGAACCAAGCAGGTAACTTAGTCTCCAACCTTCCCCACCTCCCCACCCTAATATTAATCTTAGTGATTTGAAAACCAAATTGGTTTTGCTCTATAAATAAACAAATCACTTGCTTTGACAAGTGAATTTAGCTGGAGGCAAAATGAGATCTTTTGAATACTGTTTGTTCTTCCACTGTTTCTGTGAAAAGTCCAAAGTCTAGGAATAATGGAGTTTAAGAGAGACACTTTCTTCTGAGATCTATAATGAATAAATAGAGCATCTATTGAGTTCAAAGAACCAAAGAAAACATTCAAACCCATGCAAGTGGTAGACGTAAAGTGGGTGCTTTTAATCTGTTAATGTCTGTTGACATGTTCCCATTGTTGTTACGAAGCTTCTGGATAGACTTGCACTCGTGCCACAAAGACAGATTTGTTTTCTATTTAATTCTTTCCATGCAGTGACCACAGAGGACTAATGACATTTGAATTACATTTATTAATGCTTTGCACTTGTTTCTGTTGCTGTGTGTGGTCAGAGAGAGGAAACAGAATACCCTCAGATTCTGTGTTTGGTTTTTTCCTCCTTTCACCTTGACAGCCTTAGTATTGAAAAAGTAAATAAAGGAGTATTTTTTTCAGGACCAAGAAAAAGGCTTCTGCAGGACCTTAAGAAATTATATACAATACATCATTTATCCAGTTTTACTGAACATGTTTTTAAAGCTTATGGAGCAAAATATAATTCAACATTTCAATGCAAGATTTAGGAAAGCATAAAATTCTGGAGTCAGAATTTCAACATGTCTGCATATCTGTTAGGGCCATAATTACTTAAATTAAGATTATGTACTTCAAAGTGGCAAATTCTAGTGTTGGACATTTTATTCTGAAAAGCCTTTGACTGGCCAATACTTCAGTTCTCTTAGAGCTAAAACTCATTATCCTAAGTGATCGAAAACTTTTGTTATGTTTTAAGAAACTGTAATGATTCTGTCCTTTCATATTGCACCAAAAATTAAAAAAAAAAACAAAAAACCCCAAAAAACCCATGAAACAAACAACAAACCCCTGCAAAACATAGAAAACTCATGAGATCTCATTTCCTGTTAATGGAAGTTGTTGTTATAATATCATATATAATATAATATCATGTGCTCCTCATCTAAATATGTTTATTGTACATGGCATCAGCATGAATATCAACACAGCCTGAATGCTGATGTTTCTGCAAGGGTTGTTAGTTAAGAAGACATTAAAATGTACTAGGAGAAGTGTAGCCATTTCTTTGCCTTTCCTGCTCAATATTTTAATTTCATTTTCACACAATCCTTAAGATTTTTCTTAGATGGAGATGTCAACAAAGTTTATAATTACCTTTCAGGAGAATTCAAGAACCACTGACAGGCGCAGGAGAATAATTGCTGCAGCAATGTGGATGGAGAGCAAAAAGAAGGCAGATCATTCCAGGTACAGATGATATTTTTCTTTGAGAATACATTGGTTTTCTGTAGACAACTGAAATGTGTTAGATCCAATTTACATGAATTACAGTAAGGCATTCAGGGGAACTCCTGGAGTAAAGAAATTGGGAATTAAGAAACCTTTGATAAGACGGGTTAAGAAGTTAAGGGAAGATGAGTGACAGTGTGGTAAGTAAGGAACTTTCAGAGCAGAGGCGTGCTGTTAGGATAACATCTCAGGTCTCAGAAAAAGCTATGGTCAGCTTTTCTTTAATGACCTTTATGCAAGAAAAATACTTCTGACTCTAAAAATGAAGTGTGCATAAGTTGCCGACATCACCAGAATATACAAGGGGATGTAGAGACACACTGGAAGAACAAGAGACACAAATCTGATGTGGTCTTTAAAGAAACAGCTAATATTAACCAAAGTCATTTTAGCAAAGATGGATGGAATGAATATTTCCTTACAAAACCATGTTAGGAGTTTATCTATAATTCAAAACACAACTCTTACCACAAAGGTTCAAGAGAGATTAATTCAGTGTGACTAATAGGACAGCAGGGGGAATAAAGAAACCTTTCTGCAATCAGAACAGAGGTGTCTGCCTTGCTGAGGGAACAAAAATCTGCACTGAAAGAGAATACACTTTGAGTTTCAGAGTTTTGAAAGTCTGGGCTATTCACTGTTCCTGTTTCAGATGGATGTACATTGCCTTTTTTCCTCTAGGGTGGGAGAACTTACCCTCTGAAAGTGTATCTTAAAAATAATCAAAACAAAATTCAATCAACTCCTCCCTATGATTTTGTGAAGCACAAATAAGAGCATCTTTCTGCCTCGTAAATACTTTCAGTAAGGCTGGTCTGCAAGGCTGATTTTACTGAGTCCAGTGCAGAATCACCTCATGCAGACTTACAACAAGCAGAATACATTAGAAAAATACTCATAAATAAATGTTTCATATGCTCCTTAATCAATGTTTTGACATTTTCAAATCCAAGCAAATGTCACTTCATTGCAATTTGCTATCCAACACATTGTGACATACATTCTCATTAAATTATTCCTTATTACAGTACTAATTCCTGAAGTCTTCATCTATTTCATTCCTAACCTTGGAAAGAACAAAGTTGCTTTTTAATGAGCACCATAGCTTTCTGACTCCTTAAATTTCTTGGTTATCTTTACTGAAATTTATTTTTCCACTGTTAGAATAGTCCAACACTCTGACAGCATGTATCTAATAATATTTTTAGCTTAATTTGCTGCAAAATTCACCCAGTAATATATCAAAAAATCAGAACCAAACATTTTTCATCTCTCACTTTTAGTAAGGGTTGTATATTTAAAGGTGTGTTTATTCATATAAATGTTCAAATATAACAGTAGAGAGAGGACAGGGTTATTTTCTTTAAAGAAATACTTTCTCCATCCCCTGTCCCCACTTCTCTCTTCCATTGCATATATGCACATTTTCCTCCTCATTTCTTTTCTTTAATCCATGAGGTTGTAGGCACTTTGCACAAGTCAGGGATAGTTTTCCTGATGTTTCATGTACCCACTATATGTTGAAAAAAAAATCCTTCTTTTGTCTGCAAGAGCCAGGCTTCTGAAGCTGTCTCATGGAGTACCAAATGACAATGATGCATGGCAAATATTCCGTGAAATTAATTACAGATTGAATGAAGTGAAGGGAGAAAAGTAGAAGACATAAAATCCACAGAATGCTTTCTAAAGAATCAATGGAATAAATATGCCTGCTTGTGAGACAACTCAATGCATCATCTTGTCTTCTGAAATATGCAAAGCCATTTTCATTCCCCAGTCTTGAATTTTCTTTAATGAGTTAACAAGGAGTTCTGTTAAATGAGATCTATTACACAAGCTAAAGACCTAAACAAGGTTTGTTTTTAAGTGATTCACTATCCATCATCTTACTATTCAAAATTTAGCTTTAGAAAATATCATAGATAACATCTCTCAAAAAGGAAAATTCTCAGTTCCTGTCTTGCTCCTCTCATTACTACTTCTAATGTGATTTGCAGTCTGTCAACCAAATGTAATATAAGCAGGTGCACACAATGGCTATGACTAACTGACTGCTGAATTATCCATTCCTTTTGCTCCATCTAGTCACTGGCAACATCTATTCCCAAAATGTGGCTGAAGATCAAATGGCTCCTGGTGGGCTTATTTTTAGATCATCTGGATCTGCAACTGGTAGTATCCCATCTTAACCAACTGCAGGATAGCATTGAACACTGTCCCAAACTGCTAAACAAAAGACTCTTATTTGTGTGGGAAAGACAGCATATCCTAGTGGAGACCATAGAAAATACATCTTTATTACATGACAGAGTCATGCAACACTACTAAAGAAAGAAAGGATGCTGTGGCAGAAGGTACTGAATTACTTCCCTTTGAGTATACATAGAGCTGTGCACAGCAAGACTTTTCTGCACTGTGTCATCTGGTAACATTCAAAGAACTCAGATTTTCAGAGCACCCTTGCTGCTTTGAAAAGGCTCCTGTTATGTTCTAATTTCAAAAAAATAGCATGATCCCACTCATTCTAACACTTGAAACTACTCCTGGAGAAGATGTGCAAGATTAAACTTATGAAGAGAAGGCTTGCATACACTTAGAATCATAGGATAGGTTGGGTTAGAAGGGACCTTAGCGATCTTCTAGTTCCACTTCCCTGTCCTGGACAAGGTCACCCTCCAGCGACACCTACTATGTCAACCTCTTTCCTCACATTTGTTTCGTAACCTCCCTTAAGCTTTTCTAGCCATGGAGCCTTCCCAGCACCCTTTAGCAGGGTGTTTATTCCATTGTTTCATTTTCTGTAGGCTCAGCCATGAATGGCTATGTGATTGCAGATTGCCCCAGTATTCCTTCCCTCTTCTCAAGGGACATGTTTAAAGCTGCATTCAAGATAAATTCTGTATTAGTTGCTTCTTCTTGATGCTCATATAGAAGAGATTCTTTGACAACCATCTGCTGCAAGAAGTCCTTTTGTATCCTTCCTCTGGTCTCCTGAAGGAACCTCTTCTTATCTTCAGCTCTTGAACTAATGCAGTACTGTGCTTTCTTTTACCAAATTCTCTGCAGCTGCTTCTGTTTCTACGCTTGTATTTTCAGAATTTACTTCTTACTCCTTCAGTTTCTTCCTGAACAAGAGTTATCTCCAGTCCCTCCTGCATGTAGGTTGTCCCACAGATGTACATGCTGCATGATAGTTTCCATTTCCCAAGTACACTTTCTGTTTCATTTTTTTTCTTTTTCTAACTTAGCTCCTTTATACAAAGTGTCTGGCTTAAGTTACCTGTCAAATCCTGTTTCAGTTCATGACAGATCAAATTTAAAGGATGTTGCCCTGAAATTCAGAAATGCCAAATTGGAATACGATTTTTTTCCAGCTTTTTAAAGCATTCTCCTGTCATTTTCTACAGCAGTATCCTTAACACTATTGAGCTTGGACACCCTGGACTTGAAGTAAAATACTATTATCTTACTCTTCAGAAAAGCATTTAATCTCATAACCACTGAATGTGGTCTTTTAACTATCTTAACAATATTTAATACGTCCAATTTAGTAAGCACTAAAATTTGACATCCAAAAGCCCTGGTTTTCTAGTGATGCTACTTCTAGATAGAAAAAAAAATTGTTCAGAATCTCATTACTCTTATTTCATCAAAAGAACCTTTTGATGCATCTTGGCTTGCTTTTTTTGAACCCTCTTTCATACATATATATATTGGGAATTATTCTTTTGGTCTTTTCTTCAAACATTTCCTATTTTAACACAACCAACTTTGCTCCAAAGCTTTTGTTGCTGCTAGCACAAGAGGTTGTGCACCAGGGGTTATTTTATAAATTATAGAGATTTTGCTACTATTTAAGCTGATGTTCCAGTTCTCATATATAATTCTTTGAATAAATTTCACACGGAGACCTCCTTTTACTTGTTGTCCAAAACTGCATCATTAGCTTAATTTTAGATGCATTCAGCCATGCTCTGTCAACTTTTCTAGAAGATGGTTTTGCTTCTTCCATCTATAGTTTGTCTAAACACCAGACACAGCTTAAATCTGATTTTTTTTCTCTATCCTGCACAATTTGTCATCCTGTTTATTTTGAGGAAATTCCAATTCATTATTTAGACTTTCTTTTGAGTGTTTGATCTTGTTCCATTTCTGTATGCTCATAGGAGTTTTAAGACTTACTTATCCAATGCCTTAACTTTTCTTGTTCTCTCCCCTCAACACATATGACCTGTCTTGGTTGCCTTCCTCAGCCTGCCAAATCTTTGTATTTTATGTAGGAAAAAAAAAGAATTCTGAGAATCCTTTTTTCATTTTGGGACTCCTAGTTTCTGTTATAATTTGATCTCAAATTGGAAATTGCACAAGATATCTGGTCTTGAATGTTTGATACCTGTTTCAAATGTATTGGTATACATAAAAAGACTTTTGTTTTTATTGGTTTCCTTTGTCAGATATTTTTAGAAATTTCTTTTTCCCCCCCTTTCTTAGGATGGTATTTACTCTATATCTCCTTAAAACACTTCAGTACTTGCTCAGTTCCTGTTATCCTACTCGAGTCATCTACTGTCTTACAGGGCAGCTTCTATTGCTCTGCCCCACTTGATATGTTACAGTTAGAACAGAAGGATTTGGCACTTGGAATTATACACTAGGTGCCAAATTTCTTTAAATGTTAATAAACCGCAGTTACATAATATTTCAAACTGGATTTTAACAGACATTTACAGTTCATTCTGTAAACTGCCCTTTTAGCATTTTACCTTTAAACAGCATAACTACATACTTCATAAAAGAGAAAAGGTCTTTTTTTGGGGGAAAAAAAGTGTTTATTGTAAGGCATAATCAAGGTTATTGTATTTAAAGATCATTAAATCCTTGTCACCAAATTTTAAAAAACTTTTAAATATATGGAGATCTGTAAAGAGCTCATATATATATATGTCTGTGTTTTCACATTTTCTATTAAATACTGGCTAAATTGAGATAAAAGCATTTAGCTTCCACTTATGAGCAGGGTTAGAAATTGCAATTAAAAGAAAATCTCAGAGTGAAAAAAAAAAATGTTTTTGATAAGATTGACATGAAGAATTGCAAAACCAAGCATGTATTTTCTGGAACACAATTTCTAGAAGTTTTCTCCCATATTTTCAAACTATTTTTAGTTAAAACATTTGCCCTCAGCTGCCTGCAGCCAGAACTTCAATAACTAGAAAATAACACAGGTCAGATTGTCAGTTGTATATTCCATTCATGTAGCATTTTGAGTACATACCAAGTTGCTATACACAGCTGGAGTCCCTGTTTGCAAGAACCAAATGACAGTTTTTTAAAGGAGTTTAGCAGAGGAATAAAATGTCATAGTCTTCACATTACTTGTTCCCTCCCTGCTTGAGAGGTCTCTCTTCTTTGCACCTCCTATTCTTTTAAATTTCCACATTCAACATAATCTGGATCACAGTCTGTGAATTGTGTCAGGTCTTTTGTCATTCTGTTCAAGGTGCATCAAGGTTCATTCAAATTGCTTACTGAAACAATCTAGATTTGTCTATTAATCTGCTTCAAATAGATGGCCTGGAAATAGCTCTGAGGAAAGTGGTCTATCAATGGTATCGATCCTTATTTGGCTTTTTATATCATGGGTATTTTCCCCAGGCGGGTACTGCTTGCTCTACAGGTTTTGTTAGCTCAAAATCCCACATGCCAGCATCAAACTTTGAGATGGAGGTCCCACAACATTTGTATTTTGTGATTCAATTCCATCCTCTGTTCTGATAGAAATGTGTTTGGATATAAGTCTAGCTCTTATTCTATAAAATCTCCGTTAAAACAATAATTAATGTCAATTTTTCTTCCTACTTGCCCATTTGGGGAACCCTCCAGGGAATTCTCTAATTTACCCAAGCTGTTAATTCCTCCTAAAATGCCTCAACCTAGTAAAATATTTTGGATTACTTTTTTTTACCACTAGATATTTCCAAAGGGCACAAGCCAATTTTTTCTGTCTTTTGGGTCATGTTAAGAGTCTATATATTGTGATTTAAATGAAGAAAAGGCACAATTACTTCAATCCAAGTAAGAGGAGCTATTACTGGTGAGAGGACCTATTTAGAGAAAGCTATGGCCTGACACCTGGACTTTGGATTTTAGCAGTTATTGAAATCTTCCTTTTTCTCCATCTACCTCATCAAACATTGATTAAACATTTCACATTTTATATTTTACTTTTTTGATAGCTTTTCTAGTTCTTGCTCATAGATAGCAGCACACATAAGACTGTCCTTAGAGCAAAAAGCATGAAGGCATTTGCTGAAGAGGTTGCAAACGTTATTTTCTTGCTAGTCTTCTAAATATCAGTCTGATTAAGGAGCTCAGATGTGATGTATTTTTCATCCTATATTACCTTATTTTATTTTAAATAAACTACTATAAGTTCACAATGCACAAGAAATAAATGGGTTTCTTTATTCTGATTTTTGTATTCAAAATTCTATTTATTTATGTAAAAAAAAAGTAATATATAGAAAACAGCATTCTCATTGTTTCTACCAAATTACTTTTTGCCTCCGCCCCATGGGAAAGGGGTGATTTTCTATTTTATTTGAATCACAGCAGAAGTTCAGATTATTGATTTCTGTACACATTTTGGCCCTGATGTGTAGGTTTCACACTTTGAACTGCAAGGGATTTCTGTCAAACAGAAATCTGTTTCTTACCTTTTTTTTAACTACTTCACAATGCAAAAAGGCATAAACATACTACAGTTTAATGATACATTACTACCATGATGTACATGTAGAAATAAAATAATAAAAGTGAAACTGATTTTATGTTTTAGAAATTTACCACCAATTAAAAACCCTAATAAATGTTTATTTGTTTATTCTGTTATTTCCCAAATAAAGCTTACACTTTAATCCTTTGACAACATGCAAATAAAACAGTTCAGCTTTGTAAAAAGACACTTTATAAAATTATACAATTTGACATTGCCTTCTTAAAAATAGACCTTTGTAGATATTATGTGCATGAAAATCTTGTATTATTTGAGGCACAGCATTCCCATTGAAATGTTGCAATAACCTCTGATTTGCTGTTCTTACCTTGTGCTGTAGCAAGCTGGCTTTTTGGGGCCCTGCTTATTTATGCAGAAAGCTTACTGTTAGTAGAAGATCATATGAGCAGTAGAGTTGTCTGGAAAAAGGAGGAACAAAAACGCTGAAGACACATATTCTAGTTTGAAAGTTGTAATTCATACATAATTTTAAAAGTTATGTGTTTATGCCTAATATCTATGAACAATTAAATACTGCTCTTGACTTGCATTTCCTACACAGATGTTTTTCTTGTTCTTCTTGGTGACTTTCGGTAAAACAAAATTGTCTTTTTTGAGAAGAGTTGAACTGTGAATCTCCCTAGCTGGGTAAACCCCCAGGGAGAACACTGACATGCACAATTATTCAGTTTATCCTGGATTTTTTTCACTTTCCACATGGGTGTGGTCTGGAGTGGAAAGGGTTATGATACAATGGATTCTTTCTTAATGTGTCTTTCATAGAATCCTTAAGTTTGGAAAAGACCTCTAAGACCATGGAATCCCACTGTTGATCATCAAGTCCAATTCACATCCAACCTGCATGTGTATTCACCACGGCCATTCACCAAAGATTTCAAGATTCCACTGCTGGGCTTGTTGCCACACAACTAAAAGGCTGTCAACCAATTAAATATAAATATTATGGACATATTAAGAGGAAATAGCCTGGAAACATCAAACTCTCGATTTCCCCATCAGCCTCCTCAGATGATGATAACCTTTACCAATATACTCCTAGGTACTGCAGTGGTACTTATAGTACATAAGTACATCAAAGAGAAAGCAAAAAAAGTTATTATCTTCCTCCCACTCCCATGAGCAATTTGGAAAGGAGAACAAAGAACCACACCATGTCTAAAAGTAGCAAAGTCATTTAATAAAAACAGCTGCCTAGGGAGCCTAGGAACATTCCCCAGAGACTGGTTTTCAAGACACTCTCCTAAGTGCAGAAGGAAGAGGAAAAAATTTTAAAAAAATAAAAAGAGGAGGTAAATATAAACCATGCATTCGTCTCATCATACAAAGTGCTAGTAAAGGAAGTCAAAGATGCTTTGATGACCAATGAGGCTAAGAGTAGGTGCAGATAATGAGAATCAGAGGCTGTAGGAGCCTTAAAGAGCTAAGAGGGGCAGTTCAATTTGTAACATCTTTAACAGAGGCACTTACCCAACAATACGAGTGCCTGCTTTGACCTTACACTGTGGCAGGGCAGAGCATTTTTCTCAATGTTAAATTTTGCTGAATTTTATATGCTTTCCTTAAAATCATAGATTATGAACAGTTTGGGCTAGAAACAGTCTCTGAAAGGAGATTTGCCTATCTCTCAGTGTACAGTTATAAAGCGTATGAACTATTCTCTGATGGATCAGATATTTTTGACATATAAGCTACTTTGTGCAATAAGCTTTATTCCAGCTATGTTAATCATTTGATTGCTTTGCTCCTTCACCATGGAAAGCATTGTTCCAAATTACATCAGTTTGTTGTATTTTATATCAGTCTCAGTGGGCTATTTTGCAGTTCACAGAGCAAATACACATACCCACACTGTGTCATACACAGCTGGCTTCTGTCATTTAACCAAACTGGCTTCACTGACTTCAGTGAAGACAAGAGAATAAAGCCCAATTTATGCATAAATAAAAATAAAATAAAAATAAAAATAAAAATAAAAATAAAAATAAAAATAAAAATAAAAATAAATATAAAAATAAATATAAAAATAAATATAAAAATAAATATAAAAATAAATATAAATATAAATATGTATCTACACACTATAGATGGATTTTTTTTTAACAAAATCCAAATCTAGTTGGACTCTTTTTCTTAGTTTTTTAAACTATGAAGAAGTGAGAAATCTGGCATCACCTACATCTTATAGCACAGTGCAAATATTTGCTGGAGTATAAAAGCGTGTAGTAAGGGACATTAAAATATGGGACTACTGTCATTCAAATACAAGTGCTAAGTTAAAGGACAATAAATAGGATATTAGGTCCATTACTGCAGACATTTTTGATAAGTAATATCTACTGGAACTAACTGCATTGTTAATAAAATGGATGATATTTTGGTAACAGTGTGTCAAGTGGGAACATGAACAATTTCTTTCAGAATGATTCATTATTTCACATCTTTTACTCTCTAGGATTTCAGATGAGTGGGTAAATAAGCAACAAGACAGAGAAAACTTTCTCTGCAGAACTGGAGACTAGAGATCACAGAGGCTCTAAAATAATCATTACAAAATGAAATCAGGCCCCAGGATACAGCAGCTGCAGCTGGAGGGCAGGTAGAAAGGAGAGAGGGGGAAAAAACCACAGACAGAAAGAGAAGGCAGGAACAACAGAACCCTAACACCTTTTGCAAAAGAAATGGAAATTTTCAGGTGTGCAGAAAAGCCTTCACTTCAGAGTGTCTGCTAGGAAATGCAAACCTTGATGATAGCACAGTAACCATTAGTGCCATTAGTGGTTTTGAAAAGTATATCCAAGATTATAACGAATTTTAAAATGTATGAGGGGTGACATATAGAAACTAAGGGTCAAGCTTGTTTGCCACTGCTGAGCAGGAAAAAGGGGATTCTTAGTATAGCATGAGGCTGGCTGAAGCAGGTGTTGCTTTTTTCTGTATGAATCTTGTTGTTTTTGACAGCACTTGGGACCACAATGGTACACACACACACACACACACATATAAATATATATATATATATATATATATATATATATATATATATATATCCTTTACCTCCCTCCTTTCAAAAGGAGTGAGAGAAACAAACCCAAATCCTAGATCCTAGCCTTTGGGCTTGCCAGCATCACAGGTGGAGCAGAGAGAAAGCTTCTATTAGTGAAGAAGGCACAAAGTTTCAGCTAGCCTAACTTATAAAATTTTTTACCAGCAACCTGTGGCGTAATACTATGCATGGATCACAACTTATATTTTCATTTGTCTATCTGCAAAAGATTGATGAGAATTGTCATCTGTAAAGAAGAAAAATTGTTCAGCTTCTGGATAACTGTACAGCAAATCTTCAGATTTCCTGAGAAATATATCATTTTTCTCACCATTTAAACTCATATATTTAATCCAAGAAATGAGCCACAAGAAGATGCTAGAATCTCAAGCTAGGGTAAGAAAAAGAAATGGCAATTTGTCTAATGACCCAGAACAACTAAAAATTGTATATTTGATTTTTTTAAAGATAAAAATGCACAGTAGTTAAGAAATTTTTTAAAAATATAGTAAGACCCACATAGTTCTTAAAAAAGCAACTTTAAGACCATGTTCAAGCTACATAAATTCCAACTAATTAATTCTAATTAGTTAGTTAAAATAAATTCTAACTAACTAATTCTACTTCAGCTAACATAAATTCTGTAACAAAACAGAGGAACAGCTACCTTATTTTTGCAGAAGCCACAAACTTTGCTGTCTCTCACCCAGACGTGTCAACACAGACATCTCTCATTCCTCATCTCCCTGTTGCCACCTTCCCTGGGCAATCTACAAACAGAGATGGTGTCTCTTCCTTGAAGTGAGGCATGTTGTCACCAGCATCTGACAGGCCTATAGGTGGTTATCAGAATTGGAAAGGGAAACCCCCAGTAAACAAGGAGAGACTGGATCCTGTGTTGGTTTGAAAGTAAAACCAGTGCGAGACTCCAAGTCAGTAATACAATTTAATAGGAGAAAAGAGAAAAAATAAAATACATGCAATAATATAAAAGAAACAACCACCAACACAGTCAGAAATACAACCTGACACCCTGTCAGTCAGGGTGTTGGTAGCAGTCCGTATAAATGGTGGCTGCAGTCCTCCTGGATGACAGATGTGGTTCTGTTGAAGCAGTGCTCCTGTAGAAGGTGCAGTTTTCCTCCGAAGATCCAGCGATGATGTGGAAAAGGTCCGACTTTCCTCTGGGATCCAGTAGAAAGGTCTGCCCTCGGGTCCCAAACCCCAGTTTTTTATCTAGGTAGGAAAGGCTTGGCTCCTGCCCCTGGCTGGGGCATCTCCCAATGGGGTGATGTAATCTTATCAGTCACACAATAGGACTTAATGGCCCATTAACAGAATATATCTTCTGGAGGAGGGATGGGTTGTGAATAGATAACGATGATCATCCCCCGATCTTATCAGATGGCACATCAGCAGAGGATATCTCCCACAGAGATAAGGATCACCACCCCTCCCACATTTTAACAGATGGTGATAGAATACACATTTTTGCATTGTACCCCAGGACAAATCCCTAAGCTGGAGGGTGAGTAGCACTCAGCAAAGCTGTGCAGGGACAAATGGGTTCTTCTAGGGACACTGTTAAGAAAGGCAGACGGTGGCACGAACCCACATGTGGAGCTGGCTGAAGCTCTGGGTCTGCAAGGCATGTAGGCATCTCATCCATCCTCTGTGTAAACATTCACCTCTGAATTTGCAGCCACACAGAAATTCTGGATGGAGTAAATGGAAAACAACAAGCACCTTCAGCAGTAAAATTATTTATTGAAGTGTTTTATATTTATTAATACACACTGTTTTTCTGGGGTCTTTACAACTCATCCTACGACATATAAAAGTAAAAGAAGTATCCCTTCCTTCTTGACTTGAAAAATATTTTGCTTCTGTGTTTTATTCTAAGTAAATATCTGCTTAATCCAATCAGCCCTGCATAATTAAATCCATTTCAAGAGGACAAACGTTTTTACAAACTTTAAAAACAGCCTGACACTCACAGGCACAGTGTCTTAGGATATTCTGTTTTCAAGAAGGTTATTCAGCATCAGATAAATCTGTTACTAACCTATTGCTGTTTGCTGTAGAAACAATATGCTTTGTAGAAACGTATATGTAGAAACGTATATGCTTTAACCAGTTATGTCTCTGTTACAGCTATATGCAAAGCTCCAATTTTTGAAATTAAATTTGTGACTTTTAATAATAAGTTAAAAATAGTATGACTTTACATTTTTCACGTGCTAAAATGTGTGAACTGGCTGGACATGAGGCATCTTTTTTCTTTTAAGGATTGTAAAATAGCATTTATCAGCAACAGGTATTGCACAACATTGTGAAGTTTCTTTTATTAGTCGAAATATTAGGAACTATATCCAATACAGCTATGACAGAATCTGCAATCTTCTGCTGTCTCCAAACTAAAATCTTAAACAGACACTGATCTTCACAGGCCCTGGACAGAAAGCTCAGAGGTTCAGTTTACATGCCACAGAGCAAGTAGAACAGGGCAAAAATGAGTCCTAACATCTCCTACAAAGGAGAGAACAAACTTCAAGGGTGGAATTTTAGTGCTCTGAGACCAGGTCACTTGTAGGTTTCTTGACCAGAGATTAATAGAATAAATCATAGAATGGTATGGGTTGGATTAAAGATTATTTCATTCCAACTCCACTGCCATGGGCAGGGACACTTTGCACTAGACCAGGTTGATCAGGGCCCCTTGCAGCCTGGCCTTGAACACTTTCAGGGATGGGGTGTCCACAACTTCTCTGGGCAGCCTGTTCCAGTGCCTCACCACCCTCATAGTAAAGAACTTCTCCCTAATATCCAATCTAAATCTACCCTCTCTCAGTTTCAAGCTATTCTCCCTATTGTCCTATCACTGTATGCCCTTGTAAAACTCTCCATCTCCAACTTTCCTGTCGCTTCCTTAAGGTGCTGCAAAACTGCTCTAAGGTCTCTCTGGAGCCTTCTCTTCCCCAGGCAGAAACAGCCCCAGCTCTCTCAGCCTGTGCTTATAACAGAGTTCCTGCAGCCCTCTGAGCATCTTCATGGCCCTAACCATTCACTCAGCCTGTGTTTGTGCTGGTGCAGACCTTCCACTGACCTTGTTGAACTTCATGAGGTTTGCATAAGCCTACCTCTTGAAGCCTGTCAAGGGCCACAAAAAGTACAGCAAAACAACAAAAGGTAGCTGACACAATGCTGCAAAATACTTTCAACGGTGTCTTTTCAGATTAGTTTTTTAATGAGAAGCGTAGGTGGCAACTCATTCATTTCTTGTCAGAATGAAGCAGCTTCTTCAATTGTTGCTAATTGCTTCCAGCAGTAAACGTCTAGTATGTATTGCAAAGCACAGAAAATCTGGGATTTTAAAGAATTTTAAAGGAATTATTTTCCTGCTTAAAATGAAAGGAGTTATAACATTATAGATATATGGTTTTTTAATTAAAAAAAATTAAAGCCAACAAACAATAAGCAGCAGGACAAAACATTATCTACATATTTTCAGATTTTTGTTCTTACTGTTTATCATAGAAGAGCAAGTCCTAAGAGATGTGTTCACCCTTTTTACCTTCACTCAGACAAAGCTGCCATTTAACATGAATGATCTGAAAGGTCCTATTGCCTTTGCAGTGAATATTTCCCTTTTATAGCTCCTTGCTTATCTCTGATTGTAGCTAGCATTTTTGCCTATCTGCATTCATAGTTATAGATCTCAAAAATGAACAGGAGCAGAGCTGGACAACTCATGTAGGGCAGTCACAAGAACCACCATTTGTTGCTAATGGGAATGGCAAATAATTATTTGACATAATTGTCAATTCACAATTCAAAGGGACAACAATGAAATCAAGTAGGTAGGAAGGGGTACACGTCTATGGGAGTGTCTCCTACTTAATGGATTGCTTATAGAAGACTTCAAATTATCATAGTGCCATTTATTTTTCTTCTGACTAACTGGAAATTACCATTGCTTGAAGATCATTCTTGTATGAGAGTACATCATTCTGTGATGAAACTGGTTTAGAAAAATGACAATTTGATTGAGTTGAGCCATTCAGTCTTAGAAATCTGACCATTTAAAATACCTCTTCAAAAATACAGTATTTCATAATAGAACAATAGTTTTTTGATTCATTGAAATGCAACGCTCGAATTAAACTGATCTGATGTGTCTTTTTTTTTGTTCAAAATGCCTAAACTTATCAACAAATATTCCAATTTTCAATCAGTACTTACTGTGACAGAACAGCAATTACCTGACACATGCCAATAGGAGAAGATATTAGCACCTTCTAAAGTCAGGTTGGCTACTGTTATTCAGACTCTAGCATGCTTACTTCTGAAGGACAAACTAGTGTACTCTTCCTGCAAGTATACAAAGGTGATTTTGCTTGACAAAAATGAAAGTCAGCTTGCTGCAATCTTAACAAATTTGCATTTGACTGTTTTGCTTTTAAAATTCTTCAGGATCATGCATTAAATGTTTGGACATGTGAAAGTACAAGACAAATGTAACAGTACTTTTAGGCAACTTTAAATCACATTAGTTCAAAGCCTTATGAATATTTTTTTCATATGCTTATTTGAAAATCACCCCTTTTGTTATATAGAAACAGTATTCTCTCTATTTACTATTTCCTTAGGATAGGAAGCTTGATCTCAAGTGGGACTCTAGACTTTTTAAAAACTAAATTTATATTGTTGAAAAACATTAAATAGCTAACTAGAGACCGGCTAGTTTTAAAAGCCATGTGAATGTAGAGCACTGATTTGTGGGTGTCATCTACTGTATTCTATCTTTCAAATCAACTTTGTCACCGCCTCTAAATTTACCCTACAAATTCATGCTATTACCCATTTTGCTGAAGCAGTTAGCCAATACATCCTGGCAAGTCGTTCCTCTTAAGCCGAAAAATAGAAGTCAGGTATATCATTTAGTGTAATCTTGTTTATTTACAGAAAATAAGCACAAAGTGCAGGCTCCTTGAGAAGAGGAGGATAAACAAACAGCGGGCAGCTCAGCATCTCAGCTAAACCTACATCTGCTGCTCAGTCAAGCTTCACAGTTCAAGGAGTCTCGTTCCCTGTGTCCCCTAAAGATTATTATCTCGTTTCCTTTCTGGACGCTCCCCACCTCCAGCATCACCAGCATTCAAAACATCCTTGGTCTGCAAAGCCCTCAGTTCATTGCAGTTAGCTGTGAGAGAAGCAGCTGCTACTAAGAATTCCTCAGTTTATTATTCTCTCTTTTATTTTTAGAAATTTTTCAAAAACCAGAACACATCGCCTTCCTTTTTGCTGGCTTGTAGGGGAAAGGGAATTTTTTTTAAATCTCTGCCAATGGCGTCTATCGATATTCTTGTAGCAATGTTTCTACTATGGTGGGCTTGGCTTTGCTCCACAGTTCCCTTCACAGCCTGTTTCACTGCCTGCTGTTTTATTTGTAGTTCCTAGTTTCAAAATGACTTGAAATTAAGGACTAGATGTGATAGACATCTGCTCTATGTGATCTTTATTTTAATGGATTAGCATTACTTCCTATGCACTATTAACTACAGCAGCCAACCTATTAAAAACCCCAAAACTTACTTACAGGAGAAGCAGAAAATAAAACTTGAAAGGCCTGTGAAACAATTAATCAAACAAACAAAAGTCTCAAAAAAGCCCAAAATAACAAAATCCTAAAACAATCTAAAAACCTTCACTTTAACCCCACTAAACCAAAATAAACACCCAATCAACCTAATCCAAATGACCTATACTAGATCTATTCATTCAAAGCACACATTTGATGAGCCGGAGTCAGAAACTCTGGCTAAAAAAGGTTCAGATATGAAGTCTCCAAAAAAAAAACAAACCCAAAACAGATAAAGTGAGAAGTAGGCAAACATGAGATGTGGAATATAACCAAATCAGAGCTGCAGATAACTGAGGTCTAGTGCAAAGATGGGCACAAAGCTAGAGTGCACAGATAAGGATACAGAATAAGCAGTAAGATAATTTAAAAAAGCAAGTCTGGTGATGAAATGAGAAAAGATATGTGGTAGCAGTAAAAGTGGATAAGAGAATGAAAATTTCAGAAAACAATGGAAGATGTATTCATGGCCTGCAAGACTAAAAGCAGAGAAATGAGAATCACAAAACTCTTTGCTGGATTAGTAGAAGTATCTGTAACTATTCATGTAAGGGAACTCATGAAACCAGATAAGGACAAAATATTGAAAAACAGGTGAGAAAGTAAAGAAAACATAGAGGAAACAAAATGATAAAAGAAATTGATGGATCTGATGCATTTTAAGAGATAACACATCCCTAATTTTCTCTAGACTGAAATGCAATACATTTGTTTACTGTGAGAAACAAGGGCACAGCATGGTTCCTGTTGTAGATTTTTCGTGGGGAAAAAAAGAAAGAAACCATGCATGAATTCCTGTAAATGGTACTTGCATGCCTGGTATCTGCAGGAGTTCCTCTAAAACTTATAGTAAATACAAAAAAAGTTATCAGAAAAGGAAGAAAATTTAATATATCAATACTACTAATAATAACTCCTCTTCTGATTAGACAGATTGTTCCAGTCTTTCTTGTTATTATTTTACATAGTCTACAGCAGTGTTATACTACTTTCCATCACTGGGGATTTAAATAATCAGGGAAAGGAATATAGTTAAAAGTCAAGGAAATATTTATGCAACTGGAAGCCTGAAACCTTCTGCAAGTTGTTCACAGAATTGGTTTAGATATGATTTTGAATACATAAATATCAATTTGCACAGGAAACATATACCCTGTATAGACACGGACGCTCTCATACAAGCACCAGTCTGTTTAAACTTGAATTTTGTTTTCTAGAAACATATTTTTCATCTCAAAGAAAAATAAACATGTACTAATAATTTTCCTGCTTTTTAAACGACATTTCTATAAACGAAAATTTTGTCTTGTAATGCAGGAGATAAAGATGTCCTGTTACTGCCCAAATTACATCCTCTCACTCTTGACAATGCCTTTTTTTTTTTACCCATAGACTACTCATGAGTCTGACAGAGACCAAATAACCAAATAAAACAAAGCAAAACAAAATAAAAGCCCAAAAGCAGATGAACAAACAAAAAAATCAAGAAAAGGAACTCTGTCCTTACCAGAACTAATTCCAGTTGCTGAATGACCAAACATGAGAAGTGGTCTCAGTTGGAGAGAATAAGTAAAATTAAGGAAGGGGAGCACAGGTGCTTTTAAATAGAAGAAAATTCTTCAGGTATGTAGCCCAAAGATAATATTAAATTTTGTTTCCAAAAAAAGAACATTCTCAGACTGTGAATGGCTCTTAGGTGTAGCAAGATGCCTGGAGGAAATAAAAATGTTTTGGTTTAAAGTCCTTTCCTGAAGAGAAGCATTTACCCTCAGCAATTAAGAGTCAGCAGTAGACAACTATTGCTGTAATATCTTTGGGTAGTTTTATAACACACCCTGCAGAAAGGCCTTGATATGTTAAGATATGGAGATGTGCAGTAACAGCAATATGATTTCACTATTATTGCAGCTATAGAAGGGAACCTGCAAGAGTCTTCTCTTTCAATTTTGAGTTCATATAGCTGGATACATTGTTTTGCAACCATTCATACTGGCAAACTAAAGGGAAGCTCTCTTCCTTAAGAAAGCAGTGGGACAAAGTGGGCTGAGCTTTAGGTGAGACTGGATGCGACCCCACCTCATGCTGGTGGATCACAGGCTGGGCTCTGCATAGATCTACTGTTCAAACAGCCTGCCAAAGAAGAAAAAGCGTCCTAACATAATGTAAAAGCAATAAGAAATTTCCTATGTTAGTTGACACTGAAAGCACACAAGGGAGATGAAAACAGATGAACGGCACAAGTGAGATGTGTCACACACTTGCTTTGTCACATTTTTTCTGTTCTGTACCAGTGACTGTAAAAAGTAAGAGTACTCTGCTGGAAACCAGGTCTCCAGCATTCCCATTATTAGAATTTAATGAATTTAGATCTTAATTTTTATTGAAAAATTAAATGAATAGAAGAGAGCGGCTATGGACTCTGAACTTGCACTCATCAAACCTATGTTTGGTTGTGCAAGAAGTTCCCCCCCCTGTTGTGAGGAATCGCCTCTGCAGTGAGGGTCTACAGGAGAGCCTGTGCCTGCCTTGTCATCCCCAGTGCATTTTCCTGCAAAAATACACAAATTGGCAGCTTAGACTGCACTGTGCTTTGCAGGACCTAGACAACAAGCACACATTTCCTCCTGCTCGCTCTACTTTTGAGATAGTCATGTTGGAAAAAAGAAGGACTGGGAATGGAGAAAGATCCTCATCCTCAGCAACATAAGTAATTGATGGAAAATCAGATCCTGGCAAACCGTGGGATTTTCTTCCACAAAACCCAGGGAAAAGAAAAAGAAGAACACAATCCTATGCTTACTTGGCTAGGGGGTAGCTTCAGTTTTAGTCTCTTAGATGAGAAGCCTCAGAAGCTTTCCTTTGCTTGCAAAAAGCTATTAGCCTTTTCCTGGCAGCTACCACCTCTGGGGTAGAGGAAACCTCACGCCTTTTGTACATGGCAGGCTCCAGCTCCAAAGACTTTAAAGACTTCAAAGTCCCTGAAACTGAAGTGCAACAGTGCTGTGATAGAAGCAACAGAAAAAATGAGGTGGCAATTTTTTAGATCTACCTTCTTTTCATTGTACAAGGCAAGAAAACAAAAAAAAAACTTCAGAAACCTAAAGCCTACTGTTCCCTATCAAACACTGTTCTCAGGCAGCAGGCAAAATGTTATCTGAAGTGCTCAAAGTAAATCTGTTCCAATGAACTTCAACCTTCTACTAAAAAAAAACCAACAAAAACAACCTGGCATTGCATGAAATGTCATTTGTTTCTTGTTTTGTTTTTTATACAAATCTCAGAACACATTTGATCCTTCTGATAAGCTGGAGATCCTGGATCTCTACAAATGCTGGAAAGTGTGTTTACATCCAAATTTTTATGGTTCTCAGCATGCTTTCCTGTGCCATGTGTTCTATGCTGACTTGTCTCTAAGTCTTTCTTCATTATTTTGATACTGAGTGGTTACAAAGCTTACACGGCAGTTTTGGATTTTTTATTACTCTATGTCACTCAAGTGTGTGTATATTTATTTGAAAAAAGCAAGTAAAAATTATTTAGCAAAACTGTGTGCAGCCATTTACAGGAAAACTGCTAGACTAAAAATAATAAAATAGGATATTTTCATTTTAAAATTTCAACCTAAATAATGGCATGCTATAGGTTATCAAGCTCCAGTTTATCTTAATACAAAGTTTTCTGTGTCTGGGATGTAAAATTAAATTACCACTTCCCTTTCCAGGAAGAAACAGCTGTCTTAGAACTATCTGACTACAGGTCAGGTTTTGCAGCCATTACATTCTCTTTCTTCCTGTTTCTTTTCCCCCAGATGAAATCAAGTGATGTCTTACATCAGTGGCAATAGTAGCTTTGGCTATTTCTAAATTTAGAAACGTATTCTGGATGGGATGGGCTATTGCACTTTGGCAAGATTTACTAATAAAGATGACTATTCTGAATAATCTGTTTCTATCTGCAAAGGATAAAATTAAGCTTCCTTTTGCTCAGTCTCTATAGATAACTGATCAGAGAATAAACATATTGCTGTTTAAGCAAGATTATTCTCAAGAAATCAACATTCTATGTTTCTCCACAGGTTTTGTAGATCTCCTGGTGACCGTGCTATTTTGCTGGCACAGGTGTACAGCTCTGACAGTTCATTTGTCTCCTGCCCCTGCTCCAGTGATAAGGTTTTTGCACAATATTCCCCAGTGGAACTGGTGGTTGAGTCCTTTGTGTGAGTAGGTTTCACACACAGAATTTTTGGGCCGAAGATCTAAGTACATTGGACTACTACACTGTGCAAGTTATTCAGCCACACCATCAGCAAATACTTTCTGTCATACAGTGTTGAACATATCTCTTCCACCTGCCCTTGTTTAATTGCTTGAAATGTGGTAAAATCAGACGGTTGATCTTTTGAAACTTGAAAAATTAAGGGAATTTTCTGTCCATCTGGATTTTCTCCACGATGGCTTGGCCATAGGGAATTGAGGTGGCCAAGAAGAATGTTAGTGCTGTGCCATGATGGGAATGCTCTGAGCACACTCCTAGAAGTGACTTTGAGTCCATACATCTGTACAAGGTTTGCCAGCAGGTGTAAAGTCCTCTGGCTTTCTGGTCTGAGTCTACATGGGTTACTGGTGAACATGTGGCAGTTCAGGAAGGGGGTGAAAAAAATCCAAAAGTAGGTTTATATTTGGCAGGAGTTGTGTCTTTCTGGGCAAAGACACAACCTTAGTCTGACACATACTGTACTTCAATATACGAAGCAGATTTCTGAGCTTTGCCTCCCTCATTATAGTGTCATAAATTACTTGATCTTTTGACTAGTGTACAACACGAAAACAGTCACAGGATAGTAAACAGATACAGGATCTGAAACAGTGAGTTTTTTCAGATTTTCAGATCAGCTTTCTGGGTTTCTCCCAACCATTGCTGCGCTGTCTGCAATTTCTGAATGTTCTCAGAAGTGCCCCCAAGAAAAGTATCTGATAAAGGCACATTACTTTTATGTTCATTTATGGTTTTGTTGTGCTTATTTTTTTTCCTCCAAATAATTATCACTTTGCTCCCTAACATTCAATCCCGTGCTTCTGAACATCAAAAGTTGTACTTCAGCTTCCCAGCTTCGACAGCTGAAAATGAAAGTGGAAGGTGACTGAGCAGGCAGGTGCATTAACAAAAATGTAGCTCTGCTTTCTCCTCTGGCTATGTTTTATTTCTCTATGGTTTTTGTATCCCTTCTTATTCCTTTGTGCATTATTCTTTGTGCATCTGAAAAATTAGGGGGGGAATTGCGATTGCTTACTGTCATCCCCGGGTTCTTAGTGGTAACTGTCAAATGTGGAACACATCAGCTCTGCTGGAGGTGTGTGAGCAAACCCTCTTTTCTATTCCCATTAGTTTCAGGTGACTTTTCCTCTCTCAATTTTCTCTTTGCTTCTGGCCCAGATACAGAGAGGAGCACACACAGAGCGGACTAATCACTGTCTTTTTCTAGCTGTGATGCAGAAAGAGATCTCCTTGGTAAGGAATCTTTAGATTGTCTGTACTTCATTTGGAATAGCAGAATAAAAAGAAAATCAAATGCTGAGAAGTGTGAGAACTTCTCATGTAAAATATCCCTGAACCCCAAAAACTTTCTACAAAAGCTGCTGGTATATGAAGTCTACTTGACAAAGATCCCAAATTTCCCTCTTTGGGAAACTTCCACAGGATCCAAGACACAACATGTCAAAACCAAATAATTCTCTTCACTTCAAGCTATCAGTTGCCACTCTTGGAGCTGTAACACAAAATTGGGTTGTTTTGTTTTTTTTTTTTTAAGGTTTTTAGTGCTCCAGAAATTACTGCAGGATTTCTACCACAGGGTACTTCTGTGTTTATCTCACGGTCAGAAATTTCTGGTCACCAGCCCTCTGAACATTGCAGCTTCCATATGAACATGTCAGGCTAAGGAAGGCTGATAGCTGCCAGCAGATGCTGCTAGGCTAAGAAAGACCTTGAATACCTGAGAGGGTAATAGGTGTGCTAACCACCACAAAAAGCATTTTAGCCTAGTACAGAGTAGGATAAGTGAAATGACAGGAACATTGCACAGAGCTTTGGAGAGGGATGAACAGAAGCTGAGCCACGGGATCCATGGGTTTCTGGGGCTGGGTGTGCAATGCAGAAGTTCCACTTTTAGGTTTTGTCTATCAGGAAGAAACAAAGAAGTAAAAAATCACTAGTGGAAAACTCAGAAAAACAAGGAGAAAATTCAAGGTGTGCTGGTACAGTGGAGCTCAGAGTGAGACAGAAAACTGAGCCAGCTTGCAGTGCTGGAAAAATAAACTACCTCTTGTTTATTTTTATTTAATTGAGGGAAGCAAAATTTGTATAAATTCCTTAAAAAGAAGGATTGCATGCAAGCAATACATGACTACATCACGAGTTTCTCTTTCTAAGAGAGAGAAGTCAGCAAGACTCTGCATATTGGCTTTTCATTCATGCTAATGTGTTTGGGGTGGATTAATTAAGCGTGTGCTCTGTGAAATCTCACTGTTATATTGTGTTTTCCACGTATTTTGACATATAAAAGGTTTCACTGATGGCATTGGCCCTAGTATAGTGAATCAAGACTACCAATAATATGTCTGCTTTGATTAGCGTTTGCAGACTCTTAGAGCAATCCACAGACTTTCCAAACATCTGTGATTGGGAGATAAAAACAAATAAGGTATGCTTGTGACTAAATATCTTTCCATGTCTATTTCAATAACATTTATTAAAAACCTGTTATCTCATAAATAGATTGGTAGAGGTAGCCTGACATGCTATTTGCATTATTTAATATGTATGTTTGTGTTTTAGCGCAGCAATTTAAAAAAAGTATATTCCATTACAGAAATTTCTTAGAAAACTCTTGCTCAGCACATGGGAAGCAACACACCAGAAGATGAAGATGACATCACATATCTTGGGGATATGTGCATCATCCCAAAAGCAAAGGCAACAAGTTAGTGATATTTATCTTCTGCCTTCATAGAGAAATATCACAGAAGACTGCAGATATTACATATTGAGGGACAAATTCACCTATCACTGAGTGAAATTCATTCACCTCTATCCTATATCTCTGCTTTGCAATGCTCCCATTATATGCATTAATAGACCAATACAACGTTTCTTGGTATGCTTTAACAGAATATTTCTTCATATAGTACATACCAACTGAGTGAAATAGTTCATGTTGCTGTAATTTTTTTTTTCCTGTTTCAGATGTTTATTTTTATTTTTGGCACATTTCAGTGTAATCTGCTCAGGCAGATATCTCCTCTTGTGAGCATCTTGAAGATAACAACTTGGTTTGTTCGTTCCATAAAGTAGTCAGGTCACTAACTGCTGTGCATCCCCGATGATCATAAAGCACATGATTTCTTACAAAGTATCTCTTAGACCACTTAAAAAGTAACACTGAGACTACTCTATAACATAGATTTAAACTTGATTTGCTATACCATTTCTTTAATCATTCCCTTGACAGAGAGGGATTTAAACATTTAGTTGTATCAATGGTCTATGCAGAAAAGTGGGAAATAATATTGACCTGACCCAGTTCTTAAGATATATGCTTTTTTTTTTTTAAGTTTAAGCAGATGAAAAATTTTTGTTTAAGTCAAAGTATCCATTCATGCCTGATTTTCAGCATGTGTTTGAAAAGCTTTGAATGGGAGTTCAGACACTTCTTTCAATGTCAGCATCCCTGTCTGGTCTTGGATTATAAAACAACTAGAGACTAGCTCTTTGTGCTGAAGTTGTTTTTTGCTGTACTTACAGACTGTGAGGAGCACTTTCGCTGGTGAGGAGTCCATAGAAATCAGTGAGGTCAAGTGTTAGTCAACCTTGAAACTCTCCACTTGTAATTTTCAAAGCTTTCCAGGCTCAGTGAGAAAACACAAACCCCTGCAGACTTTCAAGGGTGCAAGAGTAAATTTTCTTGATGTAAAACTTTTGTATGACATAGGCCGGAAATATAAATGTAGCCCACTTCATAACTTTTAATGTCTCTTAAAAATATGCATTGAACATACTGAGAAAATCAAAGAGGAATACCTTTGCTTCCAATTTATGCCTTGTCAGCACTTAAGGTAGCCAGTAGTGGGCTACAGTCAAAGAGAACTACAAGTTCTCAGTATCTGGAAGGTTTCAGCACACTTCACAGAATATTCTAAATTGGAAGGGACCCACAAAGATTATTGAATCCAGCTCTTAAGTGCATGGCCCATATGAGGATTAAACCCACAACCTTGGCATTGTTAGCTCTGCACTGTAACCAATCTCATTGGCCGTGCACTAGGCATGAACTGGATGCTGTTAGGCTATGAACTAAGGCAGATTCTACAGCTGTTGCTTGGTTCTCTCTTTGACTTGGTCTTTCGCATCCTCATCTTCTTTTAAGTTGCTGTCTCAGGGCAGCCATGGCTCTTCCTCTTCCTCTTCCTCTTCCTCTTCCTCTTCCTCTTCCTCTTCCTCTTCCTCTTCCTCTTCCTCTTCCTCTTCCTCTTCCTCTTCCTCTTCCTCTTCCTCTTCCTCTTCCTCTTCCTCTTCCTCTGTTCAGCCACTCCTTTGCTTTGTCACTCTTGGATCTAATTTGCATTAATTTAATTTTAAAACTCCTCTGTCTCTTTAAAGTTCCATTGTTAACTAACTCATAGGTTTCCAACATCCTTTTGCTTTTTATCCCTCTATGATCCTTTTGCTTTGTACTCCTCTCTTTGACATGTCTTGAAACTCCTTTACTTGCCTCAATTAAATTAATGAATTTAATTTACCCTTTTAATTACTGAATTTGATCCACTGTCCCTTAGTTCCCCTCACTAGTGCCTTCACAAAGCAACGTGTAATCTAAAGCAGCGTAGATTTATGATCTAATAATCTCCTGATCTTTTCTGGAATACTGTCACCTGGCAGGATGATATGGACCACACACTGATGTGTGTTCCTCTCGGAAAACAGCTCAGCATAATAATGACGGTTTGTCTTCCAGAAAATTCTGTAAGCAGTGTGACCAGAACTGGGTAGGAGAAAGCAGCCCTGATTCTTCCTTTCAACCATTTTCAGTCACTTCTCAGTTTTCTGACCTTTGTCCTTGCTCTAATTTCTATGTTGTGAGCGCCAAATCCTAGAGATGAGACAGCTCTGATCCGAAAGGGTGTCCTCCTGCCCAAAGCAGGGACAGCTCAAAGATCAGACTGACTTTCACAGAGATCGTTCCAGCTGACTCTTGTCAATTTGTAAGGATTGCGACTGCTCAGTGCCTCTTAGCATCATATTCCAGAGCTTAATTTTCTTGATAACAGCTTGCTTTCTCTATCATCTTTTGGGCATGTTATCAAAACCTTGGTGTACTTTTCTACCGTGTCCTTTCTGTATCCATTGTACAGAATGGAAATTTAGTCTGGACCTGAACCAGCTTCTGCTGTTACTCAGACAGGTACCCAAAATATGTCTCAATTTGCTCCACATAATTTGTGAGCTTGATGTAGAAATGCTTTTGCTCCTTTTTCATTTAAAAATAATAAACCCCAAAATTTTAAAGCTGTAAAATGCAAATTTAAAAAAAGATTTTTTTCTACAGCTGCTGATGGACAAAAATATTTCTATGCTTCAGGCAGCAGTCATTTAATTATCTTTTATTTATAATTATCTTTTATTATTTCTAGTCAGATTATCAGCTGTAGCAGAAGAGTGGAAAGAAGAGGTAGCATCTTAGAGTCATGTGGCACATCAGCATTTCCTAGGGAACATTTTGAAAAAACTAGAAAGAAAAAGAAAAGATCGTTTTAATAATGGTGAGGATGACCTTTACTTCCTTCTGTGGAGTAATATTTATTTCAGTGGTCATTTGAATTTGCAAATAGAAATGGAATAGCAGGACAATAAAAGATGGATCGAGGACAAAATTTTTTTAAGAGGTCATGTTTTAACATTTTCAGCTCTTTTCAAGAACTGGCTACTGTAGTTATCTCCCTGAATTTTAACTAGTAGCCATGTAATGTACTAGGTATCAAAGTAATGAAGAAGCATTTTCAGTTAATCACTCACTGGAACTGTGTAGCTTCACATTTCACAAATTTATTTCGGTCTGACTGTAGAAAGGCAAATATATCAGAGCATAACTTCAAAAGGATTTTCTAAAATACAGTAAGCCAGATTTTATCACTTTCAGTTACTGTAAGCAGCATCTTGAATGAAGGTGATAGGAAATGGTGGCGTAGTCCAGCTATATTTACTAATTGTTTATCTGATTTCTGGCATCAGTCTTCACATTTCTCCCTTTTCTGCCAAGCTTTAATAATAAATAATTTTGAGGCATTTACTGGCATCCAACTTCATGTCTTTCAGTGTCACTCTCTCTTTGTTGTTGTTGCAGTAATGCATTGTCCGTCTAAATTACAGGGCTAGATAGTAGTGGCTCAGAATGTCTTTTAACCACCAAGAGTGGGTCTGGCAGAATAGCTTCTGAAGGTATTTTATTGACAAAAAGGGGCATTTAACAGCTATTTATCTTATTGACCCATGTCCCTCTTTTGCCCACAGAGCTCAGTGGAGGTCTCTTTTGGATGTTGTTATTACAGTGAATTTTTGAATTATTAAATAAATAATCAATCCAAAATATTCTAGGCAAGTGCCTGCATTCTCAACCTAATCATAAATACTATTGCAACTTGTCAAACAAATCTTTGTCTCTTATCCTCTAGAATATCTATCTCATCTGGCATTGTTTCTGATTCTATGAGGTTGCAGGTACTCTTACATCTTTCTTGATTTGGTGTGAATTTGTTGTTTTATTAGTACTTGAGACAGTAGACTTTTTTTCCTTCGGTGGGATTCATCTCAAGCCCCGGAACAACAAACAGCAATGCCTCCCCCCTTAAATACTGCAACATCAATTTACAAGGTCAAATGCATTATTTTTAGTAAACGTGCATGACAACTTGTTATTGGCTCAGAAAAATTATTCCCCTTAGAAGACAAATACTACAGAAAAAGATGGCCACAAACTGTGTAAATTATTGTGGCAGATTTCCACACGCCCGTTGTTGAGTCTTAGGGAGGCTCCAGAATGGGGCTGCACCTCCTGCTTCCCCTTGGCAGCATCCTGAGGCTGAGGACAAAGAGCAAGGAGGGGAGTGAGTTCCTGTGGCCCTCGTGATAAATGGACACAGAATCAAATGCCAGGGAGTCCAGCTCACCTCTGCATGTGCCTCACAACAGGATCAGCCACACCTGTGGTATTCCTGGCATGCCTCTTTAGCCTCTTCACTGAGAGAGTGAGTCCAAAAGTTCTCCAAAGAATCCAATCCATTAGAACTTCCTTTCTGGAGTGTAACATAAATATCCCTTACAACAGTGTAGACATTACTGTTTTTCCCATTCATTACAGGAGGTGAAGTCACACAAGCAAACTTCAATCCATAGAGGAAGATGAGATTATCTAATGATAACTCTTCTCAAGGTATATCCAAATGGCTACAAATATATCCACCAGCTATGTGCCCAAAGAAAGTCTCTGCTACTTTGTCTTCCTATTTCACAGAAGTGAATGATGTTCATCTATTTTCTCAAGACTTCATAACTCTGGGTAGCAAGTCCAAAACATTAAAACTGTATTTAGGAGATGAACTCCAAAAAATGTCAGATAGCACATAGGATGAATAGTTTCTGTACAAAGAATAAAAAAACACTGACAGTGTACTGAAGTTTTAAAATAAATAAAAATATAAAACATAAGTCCAAATAAAAAAAAAAACCCTAAGTATATATAATTTTTGTTCCTACAGCTGCAATCTGCCATGTTTTAGGTGGGCCAGAAAGCAGCTTTCTGCATCTTGTGGGATCCATCTCTTAGTGATTCCCAAACTTGAAGCTGTATGTGCGTGTACATAAATGCAGTTGTATGTAAAAACGGTTGGAAAAATCCTTTTTCCTTCCTTCTTCACAAGATGAAAGTTTGCATAAAAAGTATTCAGAAAGTGAATCTGACAAATGCAGTATGTAAAGCTAGGAACCCTTTTACTCACACCCTATTTCATCCTTAAAGAATGAAGCATCACACTAGAGAAGCTTTATGGGAAGCAGTTTTAAGTTGGCGTGATGTTATATTACCTGGAAATCAATTTCAACCTTGGACAGTGGAGCTTCCAATTTTATTGTATGCTGTTGATAGAGATAAGCAGTGAGGACTGAAGTGACTCGTGCAAGTGGTTAATTTCAGGTTTTGCCATGATGTCCAACATCAATGGGAAAGTATTTTGTGTACACTAAGTCCTAGGAAGACCATGTCGATTACCCTTTTGTGAGGAGATAAGCCTCTTCCAACCCAAAATGAATGGGCAACTGGTTCATCAGTCTCATTTATAAATATATATGTGTACATATTTAAAGATTAAGTCTTGCAGCTTGCTGAGAATGCATGGAGTTGGACAAGTTTATTACTGTGGATTCATGGGCACAAGCTGAGTAGTTAGAATTTTTACATTTGCTCAACAATTCTGCTAAACCCACTTTATTCCCTAAAGCACATAGCGTTTATTTTTTTTTTTCAGCAAAGTACAACTATTGATTATGAGATAGCATGTATACAAAACTCCTGCAATACAACAAAAAGCCTGTCAGTTTAAGTTTACCAGAGGTTCAGTATAAGGAATTTTGGAGCCTTCATTAGTCGAACTCCATACACTGAGGTTAATTCAACTTAACCCCATTGACTGACTGAGTGCTAAATGGATTTAAGTTACTATTTAAGTTCTATTACATGCTTTCTTCTGTGATGAATCCAGTGTAGAAAATCTCTGAACTCACACCTGTGTCTTTCATAGAAACAACTTCTCCCCATTTTTGGACTGCATTTCTCTGTTCCTTCACCTAAATAACTGCTGGGGAGACCACTGGATCACTGGGTTAGGAATCACCCTGGAAATCGCAGCTTTTACTCTATTTGCATCATGGCACTGATGCCTCATTGTGAAGCCTAGGTCTCCAAGCGCTGCACAAGTCCACCTGCAGGGAGCACGATATGCAGCCCTGGGACTTTCAGACCTCCTTATGGCAATTTCATCAAGAGAAATGGGGAAAATGTACCCCTAGGCCACCTTTTCAGAGTGCAGTTGCCTAGACAGCTGCCCCCATCCAAAGTTTGCTTTTTTGAATAGCCTAGTCCTGCTCTCCCCTCTTTGGATCCACCAAGACACTTCTTGCTTGCCCTGCCATGTCCTTGATCCCCAGATCTCACCTGTAGATCCCAGCATCTCTCCTGCCTTTGCCCTGACAGTTGTCTGTCTCCACAGCAAACCGATGCAGCCAGCCGGCCCGGCAGACTCACTCACTTTTCCTCTGCTGGGCTGTATCTCTGCCACATCAATGATTATGCCCTGAGGCTGTGCTTTCATAGACGTTTGCCAGGGAACACGGCTGGTTTAAGCATTTTTTTGTCAAGAGCTGCTTCCCTGTCCCCGTGGCTTGCCTGTTGTTATGCTTGCCCTGCTGTTTGCTGGGCATTACAAGGAACCATGACAACAAGGGATAAAGAGACAGAAATCTCCTCCTGTTTGTGCCAGAGTACTTCACTACTATTACTTCTCACATAGTCTGGCTAACAGCTGAACCATGGGACAGAAATTGCTGAAGCCACCTGACAGAGTTGTCACAATAGCCTCAAAGCAGTAGTGGGTAGTACTAGGCAGTGGGTAATTTTTTTTCCTTAAGTTTTTGTTTTGATCTTTGTATTATGCCATCTCATTTTTGAAAACTTTCCTTTATTTGGAGCTAGGAAGGATTAGTCCTCAATCTACTTGGGAAAAACCAAACAGTACTTTTTAATAAAGGTCTGATAATAGGCAAATAATATCCTCTTTGAGTTTTCTAGGCCAGCTACTATCTATGCTGTGTAGGTTAATGATCTGTTAAATCACAGTGAGTCTTATTCTTTCTCACTGTGTGACTTATGGGTTTATCAATCTAACAGCTTTTTGTCTCATCCTTTCAAATTTTGAGAGTTCAGCCCTCACCTTTGACTAATTGGCTATGAGTACAACTAATTCAAATGTGAGGCTCACAGAAAGATATGGGATTTAGAAGAACTGATGTGCTTCCTCTTCTCTCTCCAGCAAACATCTTTCTCTAGACATAATACAAACCAAATTGGCAGAATGGGGAAGATTATGTCCCTAACAGCATTTATCATGACATAGTATACTGTCCATCTTGAATTATTACAGAGGAATTGCAGCCAAATAATATGCAATTAGTCATTAGTACTACAGGATATGTTGTCAGAGCTTATTCATTCTTGGAGGTGAGGAAAAGAACTAGCTGGCCATCAGAGAATGAATAAATGGTTCCCTGACACCTTTTTCCTTACTCCACATCTCCCTTCCCACCTGCTCTCATTTCTTCTCTCTGATTGCTCTCGTGTCCTTTTTGATGAGGCATTAATAATAGCAAGGGTGCTAACCTACTTTTCTTCAAACTGTTAAAGCCACAGAGCACTGCCAAAGTGCCAGGCAGCAGCTGGTCAGGCAGTGGGTTACAGCAGAATTAAAAGCAGTCCACTCGCAAATTTTCTTTGCTTTTGCTTTGCTCTTTTCATTTGTGTTCAGGATCAAAGAAAATAGAGAGTAGGAATGGGCAAGAGGAGAAGAGTTTGTTCAGAGAGACCAGAAAGAAGAATCCAGTTGAAAATAGTGCCACAAATTGGTCTAACCTGGCTCTACACTGTGTTTCATGTGAATTATTCTCAGTGTGTTTCTGAGCACCTCTGAGGTTGTTGAGATGAGGCAACAGAAAGAAATGAGATTCAGAACTCTACACCTGGTGAATGAACATAAAATGAACCTTACAGCTCCAAGCTCGCATGACTTACACCTGGTGGTGTGGGTTATTATTTTATAGCTATACCAGTTGTTTTCCCCATTTAGGAATGTCCTTTAGGAAGAATATCCTGCAAATGTCATATTTTTATGTTAATGACTAGCAAGCCTTCTTGTTTCCTTAAAATGCAGAAAATACCTGCACTCTATTTAGTGAAATTTGCTCATTTTAAATGGCAAAATAAATCTGTTCAGCATGCTCTCACAGGACAGTTATGTTTAGGAATATTTTAAAAAACTCAAAAGAAATAATTTGACAGAAAGGAAACATTTCATGCTGCTTTTAAATATATGTGCTTTTAAATATGCAGGGAAGTTCTGGAATGAAACATCACAACATAGGTCAGAGTAATTTTTCACTAAATTATTGCCCTCAATCTGCATTTTCTGACAACATAAGGTAGTATTTTATATGTGAGGTACCCAGCTTTGTCTCACATATGAACATGTGAGGAAGCTATTATCTAGATGATTCTTACATTCCAGTTAGCCTGTACTTCAAAAAAAATCTGAAAAAAAAAGACAAATTTTGAGACTATGTGGGGTTTTTTTTTTTTCTGTACAGGTATGAACAGCCTACACGTAAAATAGCATTTTTGGGGAAAAACCAACCAGTTAAGCAAAAATCCCACCAACCTTTGTCAATTAAAAAGTTTAGAAGTAATACTTATTCCACTCTAGAATCAAAGAAACAGTTCCACAGGTAGACAGAGCATTCACTGAGTTTACTTTCCATTTTTTATACAGCAGAAAGACCTGATCTGTTATAAACCCATCTGAAGGCATGTCCTTTACTCCACACGATTCCTTCACTGTATTTTCTCTGTTGTGATCGCTGTGAGATAGATTCTAAGACATTAGTCAAAAGCAATGTTTTCTCAAGAAAAGGACCAAGAAACACCTAATCTCGCTTAAAATCGTTCTGAGAGCTCATTTATTTAGCTCAGGAATCTTTTGTCAGATGTCAATAAGAGGCACAAAGATTTGAATCAGATTACACAAAAAGACTTTCTCTCATTAAAATTAAGGTTTGAACCTTTTCTTGCTACATTATTCCTGCCTTGCAGCTCCTTGAATTTCAAATCCACTTTCTGTGGTTTTGGAGACATCGTTCCCCTGATACAGTTCAAGAAGTCCTTGAGATTATGGGTTCACTGCTATCTTTTTGTTTAGAAAAACAAGAAAGGCGCATTAAAAAACCACATGAAAATCGGGCAAATCTATTTATGTACAAGTATCTTAAAACCGCAGGGTGGAACCCTGGAGTTTAGCCACTGCACAGCCATGGCTAAGCACCATCCACTTAAGACAGGAGCAGGTTTTTGGACACCAGTACAGAGGAAAATGGAACACGGTGCAGAGCTGTTAACAGAGACTTGTATGTGACAGCACCATGTAGAGAAAATTGTTTGGTCTTTAGCACCTCTCTAATTGGCTTGATTGCTCTGTAGCAGCTTAGAAGCAGCTGTTCCTGCTTCTGTTTCTGCAGGTTATACAGACTTTAATACCTGAGCTTCTTTGCGCTGAGAGGGATAGACTGTGCCCTAAGTCTCCTGGCAAAGACTGTCTCTCCCTCTGTATCTGGTTAACTCATTTGTGAAGAAATGCTTTGTCAGGTCCTGTGCTGATGCTCAGATAGTTGGCTTTGTACTGGGATATCAGCTCTGCTCCTGCTGTCCTATAGGAACTAGAGTCACCATCTGTCACATCTCTTTACAGTGAACTCTGTGCTGGTAACTATCTGGATGACATTGACTGCAAAGTTCACAGCACTGCTATTTCAATGAACAACCACCTTTGGGGACCTCTGTCTACACAGGCATGATTTGAATATTTCATAGGACAGTGTTTGTGCTCCAAAGAGTCAATACACAATGCTATGCTGATCTGGAGATTGGTACTAAGTCTTATTTGTTAGTCATAATCTTCAAGTCATTTGTTCCATGGCATATCCTGCACATGTCCTCAGACATCCTTTGGGGTTCAATACCAGCAGTTCTCTCTCACCTTTACACTTCCAAAACTTGTCTTACCCTCAATGATAAAACCTAGCTGGTAGAATTTGTGGTTGAAACAATATTGTCACCCTGATAAATAAGGCTTACCAAGGATGGTTACTTTCCATCTTCAGATGGGTGTGGGGGCAGAAAGTTTTTTCTCATGGACTCCTCTGATCTTGGGTTTATATACTGATCTTGAAGCCAATCAAGGTATGATTTTTCATACCTCTATATGCCAATTACACAGAGGAAATCTATTTTATCCAGAAAGGAAGACTGCTTTTTAGGCTCCATGATTCAAATAAAGACCAAACAAGAACAGGAAATATTGGATAGACTCATTTTATATCCTTTTTCTGAAGAAAACATTTCTGTTGGCTATTGTCCTAAGAGCTGTCAAAGTGATTGCTGTAGGAGCGCACCTTATGGGTTTATGATCCACTTCTTTTCAAGTGGAAATACTGTATGCACACCTTTGAAAAGGTCTGGGAATTGGTATTTTGACAGAGCACCTCAGAAAGCACTATGTCATGAAACATAGTGCAAAATAAAAACAATATACTAGTTAATGGTTCTTTTATTTTACATTTTCTTGCTTTCTCGAGAAAGCAATGTAGTCTCAAAGTAGCTTATGTATAAATCTCTTTAAAAAAATCCCTGTTTGATATCACTCCATTTCCTCTCCTCTGCCTTTCTCTCTTTGCTTCCTGTGCTCCTTTATGGGGTTTAGTGAGTAAGATGTGAGTTACATTGACAGAACAAACATGATAAATTCCTGCTGCCCTATGAAATTTGTTCAGTCGAGTTCCTCTGCTGCTGCGAATCTTAATGCTGTTCTCAGGCAGAGTTTTCAATCTGTCAGATATTGTACAGCTGCATATGTGCACCACAGCAGGAAGATTTATGAGTTCCTATTTTAGGATTTCATGTTTTGGAACCTCCATGCTGTTCATTTGCCCAAACTATATTCTGCTAATTAAATCTTAAGACCTAAATTATAATGTACTTAGGAACGTTCAGCCAATGAAGCAATGCGATTGCCTAAACATTTCTAGATTGTATCCATTTATAGATGAAATAATTTTCTTATGAAGTAAAAATTTGGTAATGCCACATTTTTAATTTTGAAAGGAGAAGTTACATTGCTTTTTATGAATATTTCAATGCGCAATTATGTTATTTTGTTATTTCAGCATATTTAATATATGTATACACTTAATTCAATGATAGAATAGTTTGTAGTTTGAAAAATTCTGGATGAGAATTTTTTAAACAGATACACCCTCTTGGGGATCTTCCTCTGCAGAGGTTAAACAGCTGAAAGTGTAAAAGTTAATGGAAAAAGGCAGGATCAGTTTTATGTTAACTTTTTTCCAGGCCTGTTAAAGAATGTATTTACCTTAACATTGTACAAGAAAATGACTTAGCAGCCAGCTCATGCAGTCTCATTTTACCTAGAAGTTGAATTCTCAGTTATTTAGTACACATTGATTAGTAATATAACATAACATTGATTCCCTTACACAGATGACCACCAATTTTCTTGACTGAAAGTGTTAAGAATGAAAATGAAATTGTCTGTACATCTTAATGTAATATACATTAAGATGGGGCTATTAAAAAGTTAGGATTTAAAGGTGCAGGAGCAGGCCAGCCCTATGTGCTGAAACAGGAGCTATTGGGGAAGAAGACCAGCCTGGCTGAATATGGAACTCTCACAGGAACTTGGGAAAAAAAGAGGGTTTATGACTTTTGGAAGAAGGGGCAGGCAACTCAGGAAGAGTATAAGGATGTCATAAGATCATGTAGAAAGAAAATTTGAAAGGTGGAAGTTAAACTAGAACTCATTGCTGTGAAAGATAGTAAGTGCTTTTATAAATATATTAACAAAAGGAGGTCTGAGGAAAATCTCCATCTTTATTGGAAACAGAGGGGAACATAGTCACCAAGGAGGAGGAATAGGCTGAGATACTTAATAACTCTTAGGATGAGAGGACATAGCCTCAAGTTGTGACAGAGAAGGTTCAGTATGGATATCAGGAATAACTTCTTTGTGGAAAGAGTTGTTAAACATTGGAATGAACCGCTCAGGCAGGTGGTGAGGTCACAATCCTTGGTGGCGTTCAGGAGGCAACTGGACGTGGCACACAGTGCTGTGATCTAGTTGACAAAGTGGTGGTCAAATGTTGAAATCAATGATCTCAGAGGTCTTTTCCAATCTATATGGTTCTGTGATTCTTTGATTCTATTTTTTTATATTTTAATGGATGGTAACTTTAGGGCTCATGAAAAAGCAAAAATGAGAAACAGGAGAAATCCTTGATGCAGAAGATGAAAAATGCTGTTACTGAGACATTGATTAAGTGATGGGAAATGAATCCATCCCAAATCAAGAAAACTGTGATGCACTGAGTTTAAGACTAATGGAAGTCTAAGCTAAATTTCTGATCTTACTAGGGTTATGCAGATTGAATGAAGAAATAGAATAGAATAGAATAGAATAGAATAGAATAGAATAGAATAGAATAGAATAGAATAGAACAGAAAATCCTTTTCAAAAACAAGTCTTACTTTCAGGAACTGAAATGAGAGGAGAGGATGAGAAAGGCTAAACTGAAGAAGCTTAAAAAGGTAAGTTTGGGGGATATTAATGCAGAAACCACTGCAGACTGAGTCTGCCCTCTCCAGTTATCACACAGAGAAACCTGCACATGAATCTTTCTCCTTCTCCATTTAGTGGGAATATAACTAGTTCTGTAGCCCTGTCTCCTTTGCTTATGGGAAATAAGGTACTTGTTTTTAAGTAGTTATTTTTAAGGTATTTGTCTTTACTTTGAAAGAAAAGTAGCGTTAGAGACTAGAAAACTCAATGGCATGAAAAGGGAAGTAGTTGTAAAGAATCATGGAAACACTATCTGGGTAAGTGAACTAGAATTACCGCCAAAACTGCTGTCTTTATTTCTGCTTCACTGCCAAGCCCTGCCACTAGATCCCTTATCACACTCCCTTCTGGCCTCTCACATTAAAAAAAAAAAAAAAAAAAAAAAAAAAATTCATTGTAGAAAATGTGCCCTTCCCTCCAGTCCAGAGAAATTTAGGTAAAAATTATACACTGCATCTTTGGGCTTTACTACCTTTCCTAGAAATCCCAGGACTGCCACAGCCCAAGGGTAGTGACACCAGTGTGAATTCACAGATCTATTTAACTAACAAGGTAAAAGGGTCATGAAAGACTTCTCTGAATCCCAGTTATTCTGCCTGGTTTTGGAATAGCTCTTTCTGAGTAGAAAGAGGGAGATGTAGCCCTCAGCAAAGGCATTCTTATGGCCCTTTTAATTTCCCTCACTCCCCACTGTGGTTTCTAAGGTGTTGTATTTGACAACAGTATAGTGCATTTCACACTCTAAGGTTGCTTTCTACTTTCAGAAGCAGGGAGAATACCACCTTTTTAAAGTAAACTATTTTTATAATCTACTTGGGAGGAAGTGGTGACTTTTCCTTTCTGGAGGGAAATTTTCAAGCACTAGGAACTGGGGAACTGAAGGAATTCAAAGACCAAGTTATGCCATGGTACTATGCTCTGCATAAAGATCACCCACTTGCTTCGGTTTGGGAACAGTAGTGGGAAACTGTGTTAAAAAGTCCATGCTGTTCTTCAGTGCTGGATTTTAAGAAAATACATGACACAGCAGTTGTGTCAGATGCTCAGAGCCTTACACCATCATCTTTCAAAGAGATGGTTGATACATATCCATATCCATATTAATATCCATATCCGCATCCATATCCATTGCTTTAACTGGCAATGAGATTCTGTTGAATGGGCATTGAAATGGATATGGCAACTTGATATTTCTCAATTCTGCTTAGGTGACAGCATAAATCCATGTGCTGTGCTATTTCCAAGCTCCATGTGTATTTATGTATCCGTCTGTCTGTTTCCCTTTCACAAAATACAAATGTTTCTGTCTCGCAGAGGTGATGCCATGTAACTTGATATTAGAGAGAGAAAATTCTAGACGGATGGTGAATATTTCTAGCATTATCAGCTCATTTTTATATGTGCTACATACAGAAGTGGATTTTTTGTATACACAGAATTTCAGATTACTTTATCCTAATGTTTCCTTCTAACCTTAAAAATGTGTAAACCCTTTTGACTGAATTGATATTATTCAGGAAAAGATGTATCTAAGCGACATCTGTTCCACAATCTGTCTACCAATAGACTGTTCCTTCCTAAATACACAAGTTCAAGGTGTAACTGCAGTAGATGATATCCACATATGAGCTCTATTATAAAAACTAGGAAACTCTTATTGAAATGTAATGTGGATATTTTAGCTAAACAACATATTCATGAGTGAGAACATTTCTGGCAACATAACCTGTGGACAGCAAATCTACAGAGCTGTCATTGTTTCCTTGGAGATCACTAATCAAGGTTGGCAGAAGGGGGCAAAGTATAAAGAATACACTTCCTAAGAGTCCCTCAGCTAGAATGTAGACAGGATTTTTTTGTTCTCTAACCTTCCTCTCATCTTAAGGTGACAGGAGGACGGTTGTTATTCACTATAGAACACTTTCTGAGAGTTTGGTTTGTTGGCTTTCTCTTTTCTGGCATTCTGTCAATGACACATAATGTCTCCAGTGGCCCAGGCAACTCCTTTAATCATTATTATATTCCAGAATATATACACCATGTGCATAAAACGTCAACAATTATTTAAGCACGATATCCTGCACTGTAAAAAGAAAACACTGACTACATGCAGAAGATGAGCAAATCGTCACACTCTCTTTGAAATATTGTATTAAATAACCTTACAATGCCTTATTTCTATTCAAAGTCACACTGGTTGCTTCAGGACATAATTGGTTGGTTCATTCTTCAGTGCTGCCTGTTATTTTTCAAAATCATAAAACTGACTTTATCTCTGTAGTCTCAGTAATGTGCAGGTTACTGAGGGAATTATGTTTTGTCAGCATTCTCATATTAATGCTGCAGACACTGAAGTTTTCACTAAATCAGGGGATGTCTTGTTTGTTCTGGAGAGATCATAGTTTGGAGAAAGTTTATATTATGACAGCTTTCACATCCCTTGGAAAACCAGGGGATATTTCTGTGAACTCATTAAATACATATTAATGTCTTTGATAACTGTATCTGACTATTTTCATTTGAAGCGGAGCAAATATTTACATTGTTGCTGTTAACTACATATGGTTGCTTGACACCATTAACTGAACAGAGAAAGGAAATAAAATCATGAAGTTCAAGCTGATGTGATGTTTTCTTCAAAGAGAAACCATAACTATTTGCTGCATTTGCACCCAAGTATAATAGAATTTAATGCTATTACCATGGACAACACGTCCTGTTAGATGCTGCTATTAAGAGGCACATTTTTTAGACTGCTTCATGATACATATACACCTGCTTTGATTATTTCATAATTATTTTATAATTTTTAAGTTATTAATGTATTTCACATGCTAAAACAAATATAGATGTGAGTTAAAGATAGGACAATTTTATCAGACATATTAAAATAAATCTGAAATTTTAAATCCTTTTTAAACCGAACCAAAAAAGTCAGCTGCATTATTTTTAAAGTTGCTCACTGATTTTACTGAACAAAGTTTTGTGACTTTGTTCTTTCAAAAGTATTTCTCCAACATCCTTCAAAGCACAGCAAGTATTGCTGTTAAACAAAGGATCCCTGTAGTGTGAACAGCAGTTATCTCCATGTAATTAGAAACACATGCCTTTTTAGTTCACTAAAACAATTAAAGCAGGGCAAATATTGAGGACAAATACACATAAATGTACATACGTATTAATGAGAAAAATTTAATTTTGTCTGCGTTGCTGCTTCTCATTCTTCTTGCATAGCTATATCTTGAGATTTAAAATCATTTATGTTGCAGATAGTTACAATAAGTGACACTTTCATTTCCTAAGGCATCCCTTGACCTCTCATTTCAGTCATCTCAGAAACCTGAGATGAAACTTATCAAGATAAATTCATGAATGAGCTTTCTGTTGGTTAAAATGCTTCATTAATTATGTCTATATAATAGCTGAACAGAGGTTTGATGGAGAAATTCTAAAATGCAGTTTAGGAAGCTGAGTAGAGCCCTCCTGTACTTTGGGAGGGAGGGCAGAGGAACTTAGGGAAAAAGGTGTGTTTTCACCATTGTAATGCAACACAAACACACACCCCCTGATGTCTGGAGCTACGAGTAGTGACAGAAGCCACAGCTTTCTCAGTCTGTCTTCATACCCCTGTACTGGGAATTGATAGTACATAACACCAGAAGATTACTCCAGAGATTCCTAATAGTATCTGTTGGCTCTTTTGCTATTTGCACAAGAATGAAGACAGTTTCTCCATTTTATGAGAATAAATGATTACCCAAAGAAAATGTCCTCAGCTTGACTGTGGACAAAAACATAAATCTTTAAATGATCACAAACAGATAATTAGAAAATATGTGTGAATTTATTAAACACGCATATTAGTTTCCACAACTGGAAGCTCAGAAGTCAAAATGGGACAATTTTTAAATAATATTTTTGAATCAGAGATTTCAGAACAGGACTTTTACTCACAAACTAATTTTACTTTACAAATACTTACAGCGTTCTTCAAAAATTCTAAATACTTTTTGTTATGTCAGAAGAGCCTTAAAAACAGAGGGTCTTAAATATGGAAAGCTATAGACCAGTGTAAGTCATAACAAGAAGGAATACACCTTGGTAAGGTCTGCCAGACGTTGGTGACTAGAACAGACTGCATCTCAATAAGTTTAGTGTACTGTTCCTGAAGAAATTATTTAGCAAAGTAAAAATATGTGGTCCCTACGAGAGGTGCAAAGGCAACATAATTGTAAGAGATTTGACACTACTGTAGTAAATGTATCTTGATGAATATCTTTAACAATGTGGATTTGAAGAGTTGTGATACAAGTGATGATACAAGACTTAAAATGAGTGGTTTGTGACTTTCCTACAGAGTCTTTTTCTTCTGAGAGTCTCTGTAATCTTCTTTGTTTCAAAATTAGTGTTTATTTTTTTTAAAATCACATATACTAATAAATAAATTTTAGGTCAATTGCTTTGGTGCCTGTCTTGGTTTGAAAGACAGGTATTTGCTAAGGAAAGGCAAGAACCCCTTTTTCTGAGATGCAGAGTGCAACCCCCTCCCTTCTAATTATTATGGTTTCAAATCAGAGGCCTTCAGGTAGAAGATATGGGGATAGGGATAACAGTTCTTTGCTAATATATGTAAGAAGGCAAACAGCAGAAACACCATCATCTATAAAAGCTGACCCCAGAGCAGAGCAGTGTAGCTCAGTTCCAGTCCCTTTTGGCCACAGGCTCCCTCTCCCTGCGCTCAGTTCCCGGTGCTGTGGGCAGGGCAGGGCTCGCTCAGCTGAAGGCGCTGGGTGATGGCGGCGGCGGCCCAGGGCTGAGGGGGATGGAGGAGCCGCTCCCCCTCACGGTGTCGGTCGTGGTGCTCGGCACAGTGCCCGGGGGCAGTAGGATGAAGCGGGAAGGCAGCAGAGCGGTGTCTGACAGCAGGGAACGTGGCTCCCGGCGCTGGGATGGCGGGGAGGGTGGTAGGTAGAAACATTGGCCGCCTTCCTCCGACTCCACCAGCGAGCGAGAGAGCGAGAGAGAGCCCAGGCCCCTGTCCCACCTCTCCTTTTTCCGTGTTCCCCCTCTCCCCACCCCCTTCGAGAGAAACTGTTACTAGCTATCTGAGCCAGGATGTAGCCACAAATTCTTAGCATAACAATGGGAAAAATTCCACAGAAGGAAAAGGGAAAAAAATTAACCTCCAACAGTGCCACCTGATTTGTTCCACAAAATCCAAACTACACTTCCAGTTGAACTAGCTGGGCTTTGTGAATCAAATTGTCACTAGTGGGCTGTGATGGGTTGTGACTGAGGAAGTCACAGCATCACAGCTACCAACTGTGATCAACCACTTATTGCTACTTGATGACATTAACTTTGATTCCTGTCAAAACAAGTTAATCTCTGTAAGGGAGAGTCTCTTGCGCAGTTAGCAGGTAATGTATCTATAAGCCATGAGCACAGTGTATAATGATTTCAATACCATTGGTATTGAAAGCATTATGGATGAGGAAATAAGTCTTGTAAGACATGTCAGGAAGTGATCTGCTCTCAGTAATGCAGAGAGATTACAGTGTACAAAGAAATAGCATGCTTTGAAACTTCAGAACAAAATAAAATTTTTCTTGAGGGAAAGATGTTCATATTAGTTCATGTGAGTTAAATTCAATTTGGCACTGGCAGAGCATTTGGGAGGGAAATTCAGTGAATGCCATACAGAACTGCAGAGTTTATTTTTGCCCTGTGAAAGGGTTGTACATGTTATGGTAAAAAATGTAGGTATATGTGACTGGACTGACAAAGGAGTAGAAAAAGGTTCAATAATTTCTACCTTTTGTACTTCCTTATGGCTAAGTTGTGTGTATGGAAGGTAGCTGTGCTACCTGATGCACCTGAGAGTTGAACAAGCCATCAGCATCCTAGAGATAAATGCCACAAAATGTCCCAGTAGGAAACCCAGATCTTGTCTGCCTGTCTGTCCACTCAAGGTCCAATGGTGTGTACTCGTGATGGGGGTCTTGATGTTGCTTGGAAACTGTTGCTGGTGCACACGTTTAATCCCACGGCAGAAGTTTAATATTGGGGTGTCAAAGATTTATAGCACAGCACAATGTGAAAGTTGCTCTGAGAATTTCATTTGGAAAGGGATGCTTTTGGGTTCTCTTGCTGTATTTCAGATTGGTTGCCAAATAGAGGTCTGTGAATTTTCATGTTGTCTCCATTTCTCGAGGAGCCTTAAATCTACTTGCAGCTTTCTCTGTATCAAAATATCAACATGGCTTAGGGGTTTCACAGGTATCCATGGAAGAACACAGTCATTAATGAACCTGAACCACTGTAAAGCAGATTATTCCTCAACAGTAGTGAGTGCAGTTTCTTTGGGCATGATAATAATGGAAAGTATATGCTAAATCTCACCTGAAGATCAGGTGATTATTATTATAAAATCGTCATTGCTTTATTTTAAGTAGGAAATTAAAATGAAACAATAATGGACAGAGTCCATAAGCAGACTACATAGGAGATTGCACCTGGTGTAGTGCAGATCATGAGCAGATAAAGATGGATGATATATTTTAGCCAATTTTTTTCCTGCCATAGAAGGCAGATATACCTTTAATGATCTATTTTGCAAATCTGAACACTTTCTTTGTAGATTTTTCTGAAATTTCCTTAAAAATTCTCATCACAGTCCAGAAATAGTTAATTATTTATTGGATTATTCATGATGTTTGGATTATTTTTATTTTCAGACAAACTCAGAAGCATTGCAAAGTTTACTGCTAGTAAATTAAAGGAATCTCCATAAATAGTTTAGCTACTGACGTATCAGACTAGTAGAAAGTTATAACTGTTGTGGAGATAAGGAAAACAAGAAAGAAAATGGCAGACCAAATAAGTAGGATACTGAAAGCATCACAGAATCACAGAATGAGAAAGAAAGGAAAATCAGGAAATCTCTTCAGCTTCTAATGGAAGGCTGCAGGAACTGGCTCACTGTAGAAAGGCTGAGATAATGATAAAAGTGGATGTACAGCCAGGTTTTAAACTGTTAAGATCTGTTATACAGTTGATCAGTTCAGTCTAAAAATGAACCTGAACAGCGCCCTTCTAGTCCCCTATTCCTGCTGCTGCAAAAAAAAACCCAAAAAAAACCCTCCAAAAAACAAAAAACAAAAAACCCAACCAAACAAAAAAACCCCAACAACAACAACAAAAAATCCCCAGACTTCAAAATATGTACAAATGCCACTTAGATGCATATGTGTATAAATTTTACCGTTCATTCCTGATAATCAGTTATTGCTTGAAACTGGATTTTGAAAGACCAATACATTTTGACAATTTATTGGGACCACAGTTTACTTAAAACCTGGCCCATAATCTCACCTCTTGGTCAAACTGGGTACAGGAATATTTTCAACATTATATATGTTCCTAATTGTTTGCTAATGGACAGGTCCTAGACTACTAAAAATAGGAGCAGTTTAAAGTTTTGAGTTAAGATTAATAACCTCATATTTGTTATGAGCTATTCACAAGAGTTTATACTACAGTTAATCAAAATCTATGGAAGAGCATAATTCACACAATATAAGCAGCCCTTATAAAAAGGTCAGATATTTAATTCTTGAAAGGGCTTTTGTTTTTGTCTTTAAATTGAAAAAAAGTACAGAAAAATCCTCTTGGGTGATATTTAATTAATGGTGATGTGAAGGCAAGAGCAAATATATCTTCTGAGGTTAAAATTTCTGCATCTCTGCACAGGACAGGTACCCAGTGCCGTGTTTAAAATGCAGATTATTAAGTCTTTCATTAGGCATTCATTTTGGCATCCAATTTGAAATCAGTGTGACTTCTGCAATTAACTATAATGAACTGGGTTTAGATTTTAGTTTTGTTGATATAAGCAAAATCAAGTATGAATCCTACTCTTTATCTGTGTTAAATATTCTCCTTGGATGGAGCTGAAACTGGAAATGCAATTGTCTGGAAATCTCCTAACATTCAGTTCAATGCACCTGGGATGTCTAAGTTTCTTGTTATTGTAGCTGGCTTTTGGAAAGAGATATTGTCTTCTGAATCATCTGTATTTTTGCTAGAGGGGAATATTATCATTTCTGATGGGGGAAACAAGGGAAAAGAAGGAAAGCGACTCACCCAGCATCACTGCAACCTTTGCAGTGTTTAAAGCTTTAAGAATGGGATTCCTTAGAGTGGTGCAAGAGGCAGACCAGCGCTTTTCCACAAGCCCTGTGAGCAAGCTGGGCACAAGCCAACTGTGTCACCAGAGGCACAGGTCCCAAGGGGTTGTCCCCAGGAACCAGCTGGCCCAGAACACAAGTATGCTGCTCTGCAGACAAGCTCTGTCCCTGCAGCTGAGGAAAGCTTGCTGCAGCTTGTGGACCTGCCTGAAGAACCCTGCTGCAGGGTGCAGTGGGAGCACCAGATCTTGCTGAGCTGCTGCTTGCAGCTCCTCTGGCAGCCTGTCAGGCAGCTGAGCTGTTTGACACTGTCAGACACTGATGCTTCAGATACGGAGGCAGGATGTGACATGTCCTGCTCAGCTCTATATGTGCTCTCTCAGGTTGGAGTAGTTTTAGTCAGTTAAAGCAATCTCATCTGGATGCTGGTTTTATCCTCACACAGATGGCTTGAAGGCAAAGTGCAGTATGTTTTAGTCAAGTCACAAATATATTTGAGTCTGGGCTGGGTATGAACGGGGGCAAGACTGGTGTGACCACTTCGGAATGTTAAAATGGCCCTTCTCTAATGCACAATCATTATTGAGGAATTAAGCACACAAAGAGGGACAACAATGTGCAAAGAACCCATTTAGCAAATTATTTCCAAATTAAGACTGTAGTTAACAAAATTAGGAATACAAATAAAAAAAGATGTTGTTCTCCCCAAACTCTCATACTAAGTGTTCTTTTATAGTGCTTTAATACTTAGGAATGAAATAAAAAGAAAGATGATTAGTTTACGAAAGTGTTGGGATCAGCAGTGACATTACGACTAGTAATTACAAACTGCCTTTGCTTGTTGACTGTCCTAACATCATCAGTTGTGTTTAAACAGATAAGAATTAGCAATCCCACACTAAACAGAACAGTAAATAGCAGGACTGTCTTCTGAGATTTAGCACCAAGCCACAGACTGTTAATGGGAGAACGGAAGCTGTGAGAGGGAGTGAATCCTGTTCTAACTGCTAATTAATCCGATGTATAAATCCTCACAGAGAAATCAACAAAACAAGGCTCTTGTTTTTGTGGAAGGTGCTTTTCTAACAGCAGAAGAGAAAATAATAATAATAATTAGCCAGTTGACTTGGAAGGCTTTATGTGGAAAGTACACAGTGTTATGTGCAAATATGTTGCCAAACTGAGAGCTTTCTTTATTTATTGGAGTGTTTGGAGCAACGAACTACAGACTTTGCATATTAGATTGCAATTTGCATATTTACTTTACGCTTTTCCTTTTCTTCTACCGCTTACCCTCCTTTTCCTCAGAAACAAACCTACAGCAGAGCAGCCACATGTCTCAGAGCCATTTTCATCTGCTGACATCAATGGATTTGCACCACAGATGAATGTGGCTGTTTGTGCCTCATCCTGGTAATCATGGCAGCTGTTACGCTTGACCGTGAACTCAAGAATCCCATCATCTGTCACCGTGTTCATCTTCCCAACAGTGTTTTTGACAAAATAGTTATGCTGGAAGAGCAACGCTGTGGTGTGCACAGCAGGTCTCAGCCTTCTGCCCAAATCCAGCACAAAGGTACAAAACTTTCTCTTGCGTTTTCTTGGTAGTGTGTCCTATTATCCCAGACAGGAAAAGCAAGAAGCTGAGCAGACAAAATACCCTGACCAGAAAGAAGGCAGCTTCAAAAGACAATTTTAGATTTGTTTGAGGGAAGAAATTTTGTGGCTTCGTTATAACAATGAATGAAGGTCTTATGCAGGACACAAGGTGAATTTAATCACAATGTATGTGTGTGTCTGCCTGTTGTCTGTGTATGTCTATGCACATTGTTGCTTCCACGTTTGGTTTATTTGCTTTGTGATGCTGATTTCAATTTTCTCCATTCTCTTCCCAGAATTTGTTCTGTACTGCCTCACCCAGGACTATCAGTTAAGAAGAAATGTCAAGGGACAGCCTGTTAAAAATGCTGTGTATTGTGGCTTATTCACTGCAAACACACAGAAATGAACAGAACAAGGAGAAAGGCACAAAAGCACTCTCTTCCCTAGATTCACGGTGACCTCATAGTCCATCCTATGTCCTGTAACAGGATTTTAAAGACATGCAACACATTGCTAAGGGTTACAAGCTCAAAAAATTTTAATTGGAACAAACACATTGCTTCTGCATGATCATAATTTTATTTTTCCTGACTTCTCTGATATAATTCAACTAGAAATATACTCCAAAGAGTGATATTTTATCCTAATATCTGGGGAAATTTGGCAGTGTAATGTGTGGACAAGGAGAAGGTGCTTGATCAGAAGAATGTCATTTGCAGTCTTTAATGCATCTCAGTTGAAACTGAATGATAAGCAAGTCAAATGTTACAAATACCATTGTTTTCCAACCCTGCTAACAGCCTACTTCTTAGTCAGTTTTTACGCAGGATTGATTGAACAGTTTTTTTCTGAATGTAATTCTTTTAAGTCCATATTTTGCCTTAGTTTTTTGCTACTAAGTGCAAAAATATATAAAAATTAAAAAAAAACAAACAAAAAAACAAAGGGAAGACGTAGTTATTGTGTTTTTTCACAGAATGTACTTAATTAATTTCTTTCATTCAAAGACTGTTCAGATCAGTTTATGTATATTCTGTGGATTCTGCATATCTGGTTAAATGCTAGTAGTCTTCATTTAAAATTTCAGGTGAACAGGCGGGATAAGACTAGCTAGTGTCATAGCAATTATTGTCTCCTGAAGTTAGTGAAATGTGTAATTTAAAAATGTGAATTAAAAAATTTATAAATGGCAGATTTAAGCTGTAGCTCATGGGATGATTATCTGTTTGTAACCTGAAATAGTCATGCTAACGAATAGGGCTAGGAATGGGGAATGCTGCTGCAGTTTCCCCTTTCCTCCATGAGTTACTGTTTTCCCCCAGCACTCTGATGTGTTTGTGTCTGACTGCATACTGGTCAGACTGCCTCCCCACTCAGAATATGTGTTCTGAATGTGTGCAGGGAGCTAAGAGGACAGAAATCTATCACCTCTATATTAGACTGTGTAGCACTCATTTTCTTGATTCTGCCAATATTAGAAACACGTTCCATTGGAGCCTAAAGGAAAAACCTTCATCTCTTCCAGTCCTCCAGGTCCTGGCCCAGAAACTTGAATAAAGCATTTATAGTGAACTCTTCCCACTCCTTTGCTGTTTCCTGCCTTGCTTTTCTTATAAACATCTACTGTCAGACACATAAATCTTCTCTCAGCTTATTTGGGCAGTTCCTTGGAGACTCACTATAGAAAGAAACAACTCAGTCATTCCTTCAGTGCTTCTGAGCCTCCCTTTTGTGTTACTTGCAGCCTTCTAGTTTATCCAAGGGCTGCAAAGCAAGGACTGAGCTGAAGCTGAAAAAGAATGTTATTTTCCCGCTAAGATTTTAGAAGCTGAACAGCATTGAGTATGTGTTCTTCTAATAATTTAACTGGAATACATGGAATGTCTCATGAATTGAGATGGTTTTTAAAGCATAACTGTGCACTTTTCCCCAATTAATTTTTCTCTTTTCTTGTTTTATTTTTTCAAAAAAGTAACAAGGAGCAATGAAATTGTGTTGATCAGGTGAAGAAGGATTTCTAGGAATTTCATTTTTTCATGACTTGAGATTAGAGCTGTACAAGGAAATCCAAAGTAAACAACCTGAGTTCAGAAACAACTCTTTTTAGGCAAATATGGCAAAAAACTGGGGGGAAAAAATCACTTGTGCAATATAAAAATTAATTCCACTGTTGTCTACTGACCCTTCTACTGCTTTCTGTTTCTTCTAGAAACAGATTTTAGAGCCTTCCTGCAATGGAGGAAAAAAAAATGTTTCTTCAATGAACATCCAGATTCTTGGACACAGCTTGATGCTAATGGCATAGTTTGGTGAGCTCATATTACAGACCGATTGAAGGAAATATGGAGTTAGCAAACTTTTACATGGGTGGTACTAAGAAGACTACCCATACATGAAGGAAGATTTGGCACTTCTTTTTGGTTTTGTCTTATATGAAGGGAAGTAATACTATAATGACATAATGATAACGAAATTCTCTGGGCAGCAGGTTGCAAAAGAGGAAAAAAAGATGAGAACTCTTTTCCTTCTTTATGTCATTATAAGTAGGCTAGGAGAATATATTCTCCAGAGAGGCATATTTACGGTGTTTCACAGTGCAGCTAGCCTACATGCAACCAGGTTGATGCCAAAAGGCACAATTCTCTTATCATTTTTCTCCCCAGGCATGTACTACTGCCTCTTCCCTTGAGACAGACCTCGAGATCATGTGGTTGGAGGGTGACCTCAAAAGCTCATTGATCGCCTGAGTAAATAAGTAATTTATTATGGCAGGCTCATTCTCTGTTGGATTAATTATCTGACCCCTTTTATTCAATGGCAATTTGATTGCCAGAGCCAATGGAAAAAGAAAAAAATAAGGAGCTTGAGTGGAACCACACCTTCTGTGATCTGTAATTAGACCAGACTATAAATAGACCCATTACATCTAGTATGAAATCTCAGAAGAAAGGGAACTACTGAACTATTCTGAACTCAGAAGAAAGGGAAGGACTGGTGATTTACAGGATAACTCCCCAGAGCTTTGTCTGGGCTGGTGGAGCTGGTGCTGCTTCTCATCCCACCCTTCCAACTACCTGTGCTACCTTGGCAGCTGAGGATGGAAGCAAAGGCAAAGCAACACCAGGCGATTTTGGGGGCAAGAGGCAAGGGAAGTGTATGCTGTTAATTTCTGAGGAAGAAAAGGAAGGTGTAAATGCAAAGCACAGATCAATGAGTTTAAACCACATCTATTTTCTGTATGTTTTGTTGTGTTTGGAAAGCATTTCTGTTAATACCAAACAGTAGAGAAAATTTATTATAATATGGTACAGATTTCTGAGTAGAATAATTATGCTCGTTGGAGTTGAGGTAAAAGCTTAGAGTAAGGTAAAGAAGTGTCTCTGTGTGTAGGCAGCTATAGGGGAAAAAATAAGAAGGACAAGCCTCTAGTTTTCCTTGAAAAGCAGTGATGCTTTTAAATGTTTCTTGCATTCCAGAGAACTCTTATATCTGTAATGTTGGGAACCATTGCTGGAACAATTGGTGAAATATGAACTGTCTGGAAGGAGTTACAGCAACAAAACCAGCTTAGAGCACAAGATCTGAGACAGCTTGTACTGAGTCCTATGATGTTTGACAGTCACAAAATGTGAATGAAGCAGTCTAGGCAAAAGCCTTACCATAGAACAGATTTGTGAAATAGTGTTAATCAACATTTAAGATATTATATATTACTCTGTTTTCCTGCCTTTTGTGTGTTTTTCTTCTTCTAAGAAAATATTGCTTGAGTCAAGTCATTCATGTTTGTAAGCGAGGAAAATTATTCCGGGGAACATCACAAAGTTGAGCCTAATTTCCCAAGTTTTGGGCTGGACAAGAATTGATGGTTAAGAAGCATCCCTGCTGCTACCAGTTAAGTCCTGAAAAAAACATGTTACAGAAGTAAACCTGAATTGATGCATTATGTCTGCTTCTATGTCTCAAATAAATTCTACTGGTACTTAAGCACATTAAAACAAAACTAAAACCAAAAAAACCTCTGCTTGGCTCTGTTAAGTATAACATGTTTCTGGACACCTCTAATCAGTACGTAACTTAAGGCAACTGTGATGTACTTTGGATCAATGTAGCCTGGCGAGTTTTTAAGAAACTTTAATATTTCAGTAGAAGTATGAGTTTAATAGAAATGTTTCTATTAAAAGGAGAGCAAGAAAAAACAGAGACTTCATTCCACTGGTATATGTGCCTGCCAGCTTGTTCTATTGAATTTCCTGTGGTTTATAATCATATTTTATACAGCGGTAATTGAGAAGAAAAGAAGTGTAATATTTTTCTTTGACACCTTCTTGTAGCCCTTTTATTTTAGTGAATTAACTCCTTAACGCAGAATGAAGAGACTAACCAGACAGTTGTTCAAATACTGTTCTCTTTTTAAAAATAATAAATCAGCTTTACCATCTACTTTGGATTAAAAGGGAAGGAAAAAGAAACACGAAAAAGAAACAAACCAAAAAAATAACAATAAAGGCCTCATCTACATCTATCTATCCCATCCCCACTTGGGCTGATTTTGCTCCCTCTGTGAAACAGGCCTAGGTGGAGATACATGTCTTTTATCTACAAATATTTTTGCTACGTCATTGTCTAAACCCTGTCAATGTGGAGCTGAAAAACAGTCTCGAGCACTCTGTTTCCACTAGTACTTGTTTGATGGCATCGCAGTAGACTTCACATTGATAGGGTACTTTTAAGGAGAAATAAAGGGCAGTTTAGACAAGCCCAAGGGTCACATTATGCAAATACTATGTGCTCATTAACCTTTCACATAGCTGAAAACATTTGTTACCTGATTACCTACTACCCTTTTTCCTTCCTCCATGTCCCAAAACTTGCAACCACTCTGACACTTCTCATCAAAGATTTAATTTCAGGGAACTGCTGCCATTGGCCTTCTGATCATGAAGTTTTTATTACTTTCAGAATATATAGCATGATACATTTCCTGGTAGACTGCTAAGTAATGCTTTCAATAATTAAAAATCCATAAATAATTAAACCACAACATTATATTTGTCAACATAAATGAACAAACTATGTCCTGTGAGCAGCATTCTGAACAGATACGAGCTGAAAACATGAACACATTTTATGTGTTCAATAGCTGTATTTAGGAATAAATCTTCCTTTCTTAAAACAGATTTTTATTCATTTATCCAAATAATAGGGAATGCAGTGATTCTCAGAAGATATTGTTGTCATCAATAAAAATTAATTTGTATTTGCATTACAACTGAAAGCAAAGAAACTCATGTGAGACTAAGGCTCCATAGGGATTAGCACTTTGTGAATAAAACATCAGAGGATGGACAATCTTCCTTGAAGAGTTTGAATATGGGATAATAACATCCAGGAAGTTTTGCAGCAGATGCAGAATTGGAGGGCATTGAGCAACTTACGACCTTTTAAAATAAACTCACATGAAATTCGTGATTTTGGGAATTCAAGTAATATATTTTTGACATCTTTCTCTGTGTAGATCAGCCCACTGAGAGAGAGATTAAATAAGATCTAATGAAAATAAAATTAGATCATAGCAATAAAATCTGGCTATAATTAAGACATTTTTCTTTAAGAGACTTTTTTTTCTTCTCGGTCTTCATTTTATGTGCATTCCGACTTCAGGCCTTTATTTCCTATGAGACCCAAAGTGATTTTTGGATTGTTCAGTAAAAGGCACTAATATGTCACTGCTCTGAAATTCTGCTTTCTCTTTCACATCTCTAATGCCTTTCACTTACCCTGCATTAGAAATGCAAACATTTTTTCTGCACTGACTTTTTGAAAGGTATAAAAAAGACCAAAATCTTGGTGTTGATAGGACTTTGCCTAGGGGTTGATTTGCACATCAGAAGTAAATATTATATAGCGAGAATACTATATTATATTATTTCTATATTATAACTTGTCTTGATGAAGGACACTCTGGGCATCCTTGGAAGAAAATGTTCCCAGTCAAATGAAATATTGTCTTAAACATCACTAAACACCCACAAGTGGACTAGGAGCTTGCAGGTTTCATGTGCATAATGTCCTGAAGGCTTTACTTCAGTTATCTCAACTTAATGGTTAGGGCTCCCAAAACATAAGGATTTAAGTGAGTTGTCTGATGCCACACACCACAGTCCGCAGTTAGGAGAGGGGATAATGTGGGAATTACTAATTTTTCCACTTTTCAGCATGAGATAATGCTACTTTGCAACTGAATGCCCCATGTCTGTCCTCTACATGAAAGAATGAATATAAACAAATTCTCAAGCATTTGCTTTTGCTAGTGGTAACAAAGAAGTAAGTTGCATTTTAGAAGTGCTAGTCTTTTCTTTATTATCAGCTCTCAGTCAGAACTTCAATTATGCTCATTTGTCACTAAAATGCTACTGGAAGGAATAATTCACAATAGATAATGCATTTGTTGAATTTTTTCAGTTTCCCTACTTCTAAGCTTTAAAAAAAGTTTCAAAAGAAGCTTCCTGACTTAAAAACATTTCACTTGAAGTCCATGAGCAATCTCTACAGCTTCAATAGGACTACGCAGGTGTTTATGAAATTCACGTGTTACAAGATTACTGGAGATGTCTTTTGAACTTCAAATGCCAAAGTAAATATATAATTTTTCACCAGCATTTGTGTTTAACTTTTAAAGCATATTGCATCTGGCAAAGCTTTAAAGCATAAAAATTATTAAAGATATAAAATGTGCAAAAGCTTGTGCATTTCTTTATACAAACCTGAGGTTCATTTGTGAATAAATTAATATTTCTTGAAATATTGTTCCCCCCCGATTTCCAATACAAATCTCCTCAGAACTATTACTGTAGAATTGACAAGACATATATTGTGTGGATATAGGAAAAAATGATGGTCAAATCCTTTTCTTAATATCTAACACAAGGCCATTTTTAAGGGTCATATTGTTTTCTTTTTGCCACCTCCTTTAGGCTGATTTTCCTCTCAAGTTCATATGCAGTAGACAGTAAGAATCTAATGAAAATCCATGAACAGTGAAGTATAATGAAGTAAAGAAGGAAAAGAGCTCATTGTTTTCAGTTTGATTATGAAATAAAACTTTACATTTCTCCTTTTAGTGTTTCATCAGATGACCTGGAAGATTATTATTTTTTAATTTTAATTGCCCAAGCTCATTTCCTCCTCACTTCAGTAAATTAAACCAGGTGGCAGTTTGACCTGCAATATCTCTTTATGTGTTTTCAGTAAAGAATATACTGCTGCAGAGGAAGTAGAAATACTTCACATACCACATTCTGCCTGCTTCGTGAAGAGCAATAGAAATCAGACAAAACATCAGTGGTTTCTCTAATTCCGTTTAAATCACACACTGAGCTTTTATGTCTTTAGAGAAAGAGGAAACTTGGTTTCATTTTTTCAAAACATAGATGGAGGAGGTAATTTTTTAATTTAAAGCTATAGGAAGACTTTACCTAATCATGTTTTTCTTGATCTGTGGTTTTCAGGTTTTTTCTCATTAGGAGTTGGAGTAATTCCTCACAAACTTTAAAGAAGCTTCCCTAAGAATGTGAGTTTTAAAAATATGTTGATATGCCTTATGTTCTGAAGCATTAAACTTTGAGGAAGGGGAGAAAAAAATTACATGTTTTTTGACAGCACACTGGCATGAGTGGTTTATGTCATTTAAATAATTATCAAGAAAAGTACTAGCAAAAGAAGGTTTAATAAAAATTTGAAAAAATATGACAAATTTTAATGACAAAGTTCACTCTACTGCTTACTATATGAATGAAACTTTGTATTGGGTTTACATGGCCAGATTTTGGTAGTGAGGATGCTACAGGGGTGACTTCTGGGAAAATCTGCAGGAAGCTTCCCCTATGTCCGACAGAGCAAATGCCAGCTGGGTCCAGGATGGATATGCTGCTGGCCAAGGCCTAGCTAATAAAAAATGATGATAGTGCCTCTATAATGACCTATTTAAGAAGAAAAAAGTTATTGCATGGATGTAATTGTGAATAGAGAAGAAAGGAGTGAGAATATGTGGGATGAACAGCTCTGCAGACACCAAGAGAGAGGAGGTGCTCCAGGCACCAGAGCCGATTCCCCTGCAAGCCATAGTACAGACCGTGGTGAGGCAGCCGTGCCCTTGCAGCCCGTGGAGGTCCATGGGGAGGCAGAGATCCCCTGTACCCCATGGAAGAGATGCACACCAGAGCAGGTGAATGCCTGATAGAGGGCTGTGACCCTGTGGGAAGCCCATGCTGGAACTGGCTCCTAGTAGGGACCATTTTGTGGAGTACTGTGTTGTGTTGGAAGGACCCCACGCTGGAGCAGAGGAGAAACTCCTCTCCCTGAGCAGCAGAGAAAGAACTTGTGATGAACTGTAATCCCCATTCATCATCTCCCTATGCCACTGAGGGAGAAGATGTAGAGCTGGGAAGAGAGGGGTTGGAGTGTTAGGCAGGAAAAAACTTGGCTCCATGAGCCTCTTGAAAGGGTTTAAAGGTGTCTTTAATATACTTTGAGTTAGATGCACAGGAGAAATACCAATGAGATATTTTCAAGAAGTCAAAACAAAAAACCAAACTTTACTGGAAACTTCAAAAAATCAGAGAATGTTGGCAAAACCTTAGCGCAGCATTTAATCAACATAAAACACTTCGCAAAACATTAACTTAGATCATTCAACTTTGCAAACGACAAGCCTATCCAATTTTAGGCTACTCAAAACTCCAGGAATGTATTAGAGGATGAAAGGGGGAAAAAAAATACAGAAAATATATAGAACAGAACAATTATAGCTATCAATCCTAGTTCCAGTGTTGTACAGCTGATTAAAAATTCCAAGAGGAGTTAGAGTCACGATCTGCTTGCCTTATGTCCTGGGTTAAGTACCCTTTGGCTCTCCTGGGCCATTTCCCCAGGTGGGCCTTCTGCTCATTTGGTTTCTATGGGGCTAGACTGGGGCTCCAGGGGTGAGTGTGGAGTATTGCCTCCAGTACACCAGGGACTGATGCCCACTGTGGGGCTGGGATACAAGATGGGGTGTGTGGAGCAGGGCATTGCCTCATCAGAGTAATGTCCAAATTTCCTCCTTTCCCCACACACATGCCCAAAGTTTTTAGCCAGCAATCTTTCCAATCTATCACAGCGGGCAAAGTGTCTTTAAGATTTGTTTTACTTCTCATTATCCTGCTCTGATCTTGGTAGTTATAAATACAGTTAATATCCTTAATATGAGTCTGTTTTCTCTGTGACAGTGTTTGGTGACTGATCTCTCCCAGGCCTTATCTTAATCCATGAACCCATCATTATATTTTCTCTCTCCTGTCCAATTGCAGATGAGAAAGATAGAGTGGCTTTGGTGAGAGCCAAAGAAGGGTCAACCCACTACAAACGTACAAAGGAAAATCACAATAGAATCAATTTAGAATGATTTACAGGAGGTCAGAATGAAAACAGTAAGGATGAAAAGGGTAAGAGCTGAGATTATTATGGGTTTAGGTCTTCAAAAAGGCAAGGGCAGTTGTCAGTTGCTGTAAAGTTTTTTATTTGTAGAGGCACATCAGTCTCAAAGACAAAGAGTCCCAAACGACAAAGTCCATGCTAAAAGCTTTCTAGCATAGAGTCTGGAATAGAAGCAGCTCCTGGTATAAAGTCCTGGGCAGAGGCAGGAGCAGCAGTTCTCTGGTACAGGGTCCTGAGCAGAGGTAGAAGCTGTGGCCTGGTACAGAATCTCAAGCAGAGACAGAAGCTGCAGTCTGGTGGACAGTCCTGAGCAGAGGTAGATGCTCCCTGGTCTTCCTTCTTCTGTTCTTCTCTTCTTGTTCTTCCTCTTCTTCTTTCATGTTGTGGTAGTGAAGACGATAATGATGATGATGATGATGATGATGATGATGATGATGATGATGATGATGATGGTGGTGGAGGAAGAGAGAGTGAGAGACCTCTCATTCCAATACATGTGTTTTTATTTACAAATTACCCAATGAGCTAAAAACATGAACCTGAAGCATTTATTCTAAACCTACTAGAACTCTAGTTCTATAGTATGAAAGTTTACTCATAACTTGTGCATATAGCCTATCTATTCACACAAATAATTCTATCTTATTCTATCTGAAGAATGTAAGCAATAGTCTTTGTTTTCATTATGTCTAGAGCTATGCTTCACTCTCTTTACCTACTTTCTAGGCTTTTTACTCTCCTAAGGCACTTAAAGCATATTTTTACTTACTTAAAACTTAGACTTCTACTTCATATCTATGCAACTTAATAGTATTTCTACTTACTTAAAACTAAAGCTTACACGTCTATTTCACATCTGTGTGGCTTAATGTATTTTAATTTCTTTAAAGGTTTTAATTCAAAGCCTGCATTCTGTTCTCTCTCTGAGGGACTCAGAGTAGCCTCTGTTTTTCACACTCCAACAAGTAAGGGTGAAAAGGGATAAGAGAGACCCTTCTATTGGACTGCAAGGTGCAGTGAACCCCTTTGCCAAACAGGCTCACACTTGACAATTTAAAGGATTTAGCAACTTTTAATCAGTCAACTAATTTAACATTTTTAAGTGATTCAATAGAATTTACTTCAATTAAAATGGTGACAATTATAGATCTGATATGGCAATATTTATGCTATGCTTACTATAGGCCATTCAAATAAATTCACACACACTGGCATACAGACAAAAAGAAGTATGCAGAAAGGTAAAGTTGTGAAAATTTCCCCTCACATACCAGTGAAATGCTCATGTGGACTGCCTTGGTAATCATGATGGGTGAGGGTTGGGCCTTGAGTAGTAGGGATATCAGCCCAGACCTTGTCAGCTTTTGGTAATGGTCCTTTGAGTACCATGAAACTGAGAGTTTGTGAGCTTCTGAGAGGAGTCCTACTAAGAAGGAGGTGTTGGTGCAACCCCACCATATTCCAGGAAAGCTCAGAGGGCCTCACTTAGGACTGTTTGCATAATCACAAGATGTTTGACTTTAGTCACCTGTAAAATTTCCACCCTCAGGTTGGTTATTGGAGTTTCCAAAACACATACATCAGCTCACGCTATTGTGAGAAGACACAAGGTTCTTGATATTCTGCACACAAGGAAGGAAAACTTGAAATTTTCTAGCAGATGTTTGAGATCAAAAGACATGAAAAACTTGTATGATGCTGAATAACACAGATACGTGGGCCAGTTGTCTCAACCAGCACTCCCAAAACTTGCCCAAGTCTGTCATACCCCAATGTGTTATAGTGGTAAACTTGTCCACATTCTATATGATGTAACCTCTCCAATTTGCAGCCTGGACTTTGTCTGTCTGGCAAAACAACTGAAATGGGAGCAGTACAAACCGAGCAGGAATACTCATTCAGGAAGAATTTTGCTTCCTTCTGTTGCATCAGCTTAAAAAGTGGTTTTAACAGCTGGGGCTACACATGAGGTACATTGGCAGACTGGGATCCATTAGTCTAAACCTTCTGCAAATTTATTTCCAACATCTGGAAAGTAATATGATTGTGCTGCAAGCAGCTAAATTTCCTATGCTGTCAATACATGAATCTGTATTTGAGCTTGCTGGTAGAAATCATTGGGAATCCAGGACAGGGCTTTCCTATGCTGTTTCAGAAGAGAGAGTGAGCTGTGAATGGCCCCTGTCAAATTTGACAGAAAATACAAATGGAAAGTCAACCTTTTAAAATGTAACTGTACCTAAACATTTGGGAAAAATAGAATTTCTGCATTTGCAGTTTTAGTTATTGAACGCTAACCTTTGTAATTACATGATACATCTGCCTTTGCCTTCCCTCTTCCACACTCCTTGTTACTGAGTTGCAGATACTTCACATTTCGGATGTAAAAATTTGCACAGACACTCCCTTTTGTCAAAATTGTAGGCGAATTAGGTGAACTTTTCTTGAGTTACAGATCTTAGAAATTGGTTTTGAAAAGCATCTATCCTTTTATGTCAGTTCTATGAAATAACATGCCTTAAAAGTTTGCTCCTTTCAGCAGAGTAACTCTGAAAAGCCATGATTTTTACGAAAAATCACACTGACAGGCTTTCAGGTCTAGCAATTGAAGGTTCTATTCCCTATGAAGAATGGCAGTAAATGCTTTATAAATTGAAAAAGAGATGAACCTTGATTCTGGGTGCACCAAAAGCATCAAGCAACCTTAATAGTTAACTTTTTGGACACAAAAAAGGAAACTTGCCAGGTCCTCTATAGTGTTTTCTTAAATATATAAATTGGACATGATGATCATCTAGACATACCAGTTTTCCTCATGCTTTGAAATTGAACAAGAAAAGTTTTAGTTTGTTTATATAAAAGAAACCTATTCTGAATATTACATGAGACTCTCAAGTCTACTTTGTATTATACATAATTTTATGCTTGTGCCCTTTGCTAAACCAAACTGGCATAATTCTACTACTCTGTGGATAGTGATAGATTGACATCAATTTGTTACCTCTGAGGACTAAACTCCTGCAGTCAGTCATCATACATTTTGGGATACAATAGCTTCAGATCCACAAAAAAGACCACAGCCAGCCTATTCCTTCCTGTCCCGTACATTGACCAGAAGGGACTATATTAGCCTGAAACTCTTGATTTTGAAAAGAAATTTAAGGCTGTCATAGCAGTAGAACTTGAAATAGCTATTGACATTTTGCCCTTATTTATGATGGTAGTAACTTAAAGTTTTGAGGCAAGCTGCCATATAAGCAGTAATTCAGATCTATTTCGTCTGATGAACTCTGGGTGTGATATAACTGGATTTCTCTTTCTTTAATTTTTTTTTCTTTTAATTTCAAAACAATAACTGAAGTGGCCAAACAAGAAGACATTTGTGAAATAATTAATTGCAAAATGCCAGATCTATTCCTTTGCTGAACTTTCATAGCCTTATGAGAACAAATCTTTGCTGGATGATTTTTACATGATAGGTGAATGGATTATATAAGTGAGACAAGTATACATTTTCATATCTGTATCAAAATGGGTTTTTCAATACTTACACTTAAATGAAGATCTGACAGTGGTGGAAATCACTGTTTTGTTAAATTTTGAAGGAAACAGAATGTAAAATAACATCTTACATAAACTTTCTACAGAAAATATATTTCCTGACTTTAGAAAGTCCAAATAACAGGTATAGCACTAGATACCAAATTCTGCTAAGTCTCTATTGCAATCTTTATAGCAGTCACTCTGATTTAGATTAGCAGAGCATCTGTCTCCTGGCTTTGTTACCATGTAATAATTAATGTTTTTCATTTCCCTACAGGAGACTTTTTCTTTTGAGATCATTTACAACCTTATAGACGTATTTGGCCATCATTTTAGATAACAAAAACCTGGAGATCTCACTATTGCTAACTCTATCTTCACCAGACAAGATAATTTTGAATTACACACAATGGTCAGATTCTTATCTCATCTGTGCCACGGGATATCTTCTGGCATCAATAAAATTATAGTAGTTTAGAACTTCCTTAGCTTTCAGAGCCCTCTAGAGTCCAGCTGGCATGGAAACCCCATCCTAAATTCCTTCAAAGATACCATGTTAAAGGTTTATCCATGCTATGGCTCATATATATTTTTAGATTTAAAATGTCAGTATCTTTTCATAGATGACACTGAGAGGTTCTACAGTGGAGCCTGAAGAAAACTTCTAGGTTTGGTGATTTCAGTGTAAATCATGACATAAATATGTCTACACTTAGTTTGTAGTAAATAAGTCAGATGAGCTAGATGACTTTGAAGTAAATACACAAGAAGCATCAGACCTAGCAGAGAAGCTGTGTTCATAAGTCACTCAGACTGATGGCATTCACCTGGGAGCTCTTAGGGAACTCATATGTGAAATTATAGAACTGCTGACCAAAGCATGCAAACTGCTTCAAAGACCATCTGTGATGGAAGCCTGGCTGACTGCCAGCAGCACTCCTGTAGCCACAAAGTTTCTAGAGAGTACCCTGAAAACTGCAGGCTGGCTAGGCTGACCACTCCTGGCGAGATGGGAGAGTCTGTAATGAGGAGTGAATTCTCTTGTTCCAGGAGTGAACGAAGTCTTTTGGGCAAAAGAGCCAGCAGGGATTGTGAACTGGCAGTCTGGGCTCACTGATACGTTAGAGTTTTGTGGAAGTGCCAACAGCACGTACATAGAAGTGATCCACTGCATTGTGCATTGGAGTTTTTAAAAAGCTTCTGGCAAGTTTCCGTGCTATAGGTTTTGGAGGAGCTATAAGAGGGATTTTGATGTGAAATGCTAGATGTACACGTGTAAATGGAGAATGTGCCCAAGTCAAGGGACTCTTCAAACACGTGGATTGTATACAGCTTCATACAACATTTTCCACCTTATGTCTGCATAACCATGAAATTAGCTTTTGTGGTTATGCAGACATATTTCATCTCTCATTAGTCAGACTGCCTAAAAATCACCTACTAAAAAATAAACTGGACATGTTATAAACACCATTACAAGGTGACTGTATCATCTATCTTTTATAAGCCTCTATGAGCCTGTACCATCTCTCTCTGTACCTCTTCTTTTCTCTTCCCGAATATGACACAGCTATGTGACCTCACATCAGTCCGACATGAAAACAGCAAAGCTGTGAAAAAGAGCTGTGAAAAGCCCTCATTGACAGCGACCCTTGTAAGTGAGGAGCTGCATCTACCTCCCTTGGTGTGACCCTCAGCTACCCACTTGCCTGGCAGAGCAGGCTGCTTGTGCTGCTCCCTGGCAAGGCACTCTTGCCTTCACCAGTCACTGCATTTACCTACAGAGTGTGGAGTGGAAATTTGTGACTGACATCAATAGAAATATGCTCTCTTTGTTCTTGTAGGTCCTTACAGAACCACATTTTAAAGTAGATCATAATTTTCTTTGTTTTCTCCATATTTCAGTTACTCAGGCTTAAAGAAATGCTCTTAAAGGACTGTAGGCGGTATGAATTTCTTCAGAGTAAGATAGAGAGAAACCCTGCAGCTAGAGATTCCAGCTTTGTCTATGCTTTGAAGTGGAGGAAGTATCCAAACTAATGACTGTTAAATTGAATGCTTATGGGTAAGAATTAAGGGGAAGGCCAACAAGGCTGACATCCTACTGGGAGTCTGTTATAATCCACCCAATCAGGAAGAACAGGTAGACAACTTATTCTATAAGCAGCTGGAGAATGTTTCAGGATCACCAGCTCTTGTTCTTATAGGTGACTTCAACCTACCAGACATCTGCTGAAAACTTATTACAGCAGAAAAAAGGCAGTCCAGGAAGTTTTTAGAGTGTGTGGAGAATAACTTTTTGTCGCAGCTGGTGAGTGAGCCCACCAGGGGAGAGATTATGTTAGATCTGTTTTTTGTAAATAGAGATGGGCTGGTGGGAGATGCAGTGGTTGGAGGCCGCTTGGGGCACAGTGATAATGAAATTAGAGAATTCCAGATATTTGGTGACATAAGGAGGAACATCAGTAAGACTTTTACATTGGATTTCCAGAGGGCAGACTTTGGCTTATTCAGAGAGTTCCTTGGGAAGCAGCCCTTATAAACCAAGGGGTTCAGGAAAGGTGGGTGTGCTTCAAAACAGAGATCTTGAGAGCACAGGAACAGACTGTCCCTGTGTGCCAAAAGATGAGTCAATGAAGCAAACATCCAGCCTGGATAGGCAACGAGGTTTTGAAGGAACTTAGGAATAAAAAGAGGATGTATCATCTTTGGAAGGAGGGTCAGGTGTCTCAGGAAGTATTCAAGGGTGCAGCTAGGGCATGTAGGAAAAAAATTAGGGAGTCCAAAGCTCAGTTCAAACTTAATTTGGCAATTTTTGTAAAAGATAACAAAAAAAATATTTTAGAAATATATTAACGGTAAAACAAGGGTAAGACCAGTCTTTGTTCTCTACTGGATGTGGGAGGGAATTTAGTAGCTGCAGATGGGGAGAGGGGGGAGGTGCTTAACGCCTTCTTTGCCTCCGTCTTTAGTGGGAAGATGCCAGCACTGTGCCCTGGTGGCCAAGAAGGCCAACAGCATCCTGGCCTGTATCAGGAATAGTGTGGCCAGCAGGAGCAGGGAGGGCATTCTTCCTCTGTGCTCAGCACTGGTGAGGTCACACCTTGAGTGCTGTGTCCAGTTCTGGCCCCTCAGTTTAGGAAGGACATTGAGACACTTGAGCACAGCCACAGGAGGCAGCAAGGCTGGTGAGGGGCTTGGAACACAAACCCTGTGAGGAATGACTGAGGGAGCTGGGGGTGTTCAGCCTGGAGAAAAGGAGACTCTCTACAACTTCCTGAAAGGTGGTTGTAGCCAGGTGGGGCTTGGTCTCCAAGCAGCAACTGACAGAAGGAGGGGACACAGTCTTCAGCTGAGCCAAGGGAAATATAGGTTGGATATTAGGAAAAAGTTTTCCTCGGGAAGAATAATAAAGTACTGCAATGGTCTGCCTGGGGAGGTGGTGGAGTCATCATCCCTGGATGTGTTTAAGAGGTTGGATGTGGCACTTGGTGCCATGGTTTAGTTGAGGTGTTAGGACATGGGATGGACTTGATGATCTTGAAGGTCTCTTCCAACCTAGTGATTCTGTGATTCAGATGGGAGTAAGTGTAGCTGTGCATCCTTAGGGCTCTTTTCTCCCATTGCCATTCATCTGAATAGCCACTAGCTACATCTCCTTGGTTCCCATTCACAGTGAGATATGCCTATGATCCTGAAACTTCAATATGTGGACAGATTGCTCCTGACCATGTGTCATTATATTGATAATGGAAGGAAAACAAGGATTGTATCTGAAATCTAGTAATGCAACAGTCTGACACAAAGTAAAGAATTGCAATTATCTCTGCATGATTTTGAAAAGAATAAGGAATAAGTAGCATTTTTCTATCACTAGGCTGAGGCTGGTGCTTTTTAGCAGTCTGTCTGGAGGAAATATCAAATTACATTGTCCTGAAAAAGAGTAAGAGGAGTGCAGACCTAAGGTCCCTTTCTGTCAAGCTTGAAAAATACTCTCCTTTGTTGCCAGTGAATACTGAGAACAATATGAACAAAGAGAATATCACTTACAGGATGCATCAGGAAAAATAACCTGAAGGAATATCTTCATATTATATTATCACATGTGTTACATCGTGCATATAGAAACAGAGGGTTTATTTTTCTTCTCAGGGAGAGGAAAAACCTTTTCCAGTCAAAGCCCTTTGTGCTGAAGGTTACATTATTGGTGAATATTTGGAAAAGGAGAAACTTTATATACACTATCACTGCAGTTAAAGAAAGTTCAGAACATAGAATTTGAAGACAGAAAAAGTGGGGTGATTGATTTCTTTAGGATCTTTAAAATTAAATGCATATGCTTGGAACCAGATCTGACCTGAAATACCAAAAGTGTTAATTTAGAACAATTCTTTGAAAAACCTCTAGAGTTATGGTAACTTCATGGCTCAGATCATAGTCTGAGTATGAACATGAGCAGAACAGTAGTGAAAAAACGTTAACACTTCTTCTTATTTTGAATCTGCAAAGACCTTGTAAGAAAGCAACATCTACAAAAATACAAAGGAGGAACACCTCTTTCAGAAGTTATAGATGCAAGGTGAGTTGTAGAGCCTCATCCTCACACCTGTGAACTGTGCAGCACTACCCTGCCCTCAGAGACAGGTGTGGTCATACAGAAGTGAATGCTCATCAGGAATTTCTGGTGCAGAAGGGAAACATGATCACACTGTACATGCTGCCCTGCATTTCAACAGTCAAGGCAGAAGATTGTTTAGGGTACCTATATTCGTGTATTTACAACTCATGGCATGAGGATGCTCAAACATTTTTTGATATAACTCAAAGATACAGTTCCTTGTACATATTTGTTACATGAGATATATCTGACTTTCAGTTACATTCTAGTTGTAATAGCCACTTCCAGTGACAGAAAAATATTGAAATTCTTTTCAACATAGAAGTAGGCATACAATTTTTAAAGAACTTATAGCACAAATAAAATCAACAGCTTGAAAAACAGCTTATGTTACTTTGTCATCATGGTGGTGTTACCTACTCTGTCCTCGCTTCCATACCCAACCATTTGTAAAACTTACTAATTGAATTACTTTTACATTTAGGTTACTGGAACTCTGGGATAAAGAAATAACTTTTATTGTATTTCTTGACAGCACTTAGCTCAGTGGGATCTAATGTGGAGTAGAACTCCAAGATACTGCTGTAAAATAAAAAAATTGTAAAGGAGACCTGTTAGCATTTGCATTTCCAGAAACGCTTCAAATATCTAACACCAAAAAAAAGGGTAGGGTTACTTACTCCATCATGCTGTGGAGAGAAAGGGAAGGTTGAACTTCAGATTTCTTCAAATAATTATTCTGAGCATCAGAGCTCGTAAAATTGCAGACATGCAGCCTAATGTCCCCATCTGCTTGTATTCTCTTAAGAACGCTTTGATCTGCTTTTACCTTAGAAAGTGGTGAATGTAGGGTATTCCTTTGCAGCATCTTCTAAATCTCACTAGTAGAAAAACTCTCCTGATACTTGGCCCAAATTTTGCCCTTCCTTAATTTAACCTTTCCTGTTTCTAAACCCTTAAGTGCTTCCATATAACTCTTCTCAATAGCTGTCATTCCTCTCTAGATTAATTATTAGGTAGCATTGTTTGATCCTCTTTTATGAGTGTTTTTAATCATTATACCTCTAAGAATCTCTTTCACCATCTTTCAGCAATCATCTGTATTCCTACTCATATTAACATTATCTGAAAAAAATAAATTTCCATGTGTTTATTTTACCTGTGAAGAATATTGGTAAGGCAAGCAATGAATGATAAATATAATACATTCTTTCTGTCTGTCTTATTGGCATGATATGACTCCCTGGATGACATTGACAGGCTTCCTAGCAGGAACTGACATGAGCACAGGGAAGAAGGCAATGGTAATGAGACCTACCATTTGGAACCAGTATTTAAGTGGTAGTGCAAGTGGGAAAGAAGGACCTCAGGCAAGCATTTTGAGCAGGTTAAACTAAAGGCTACTCCAGGGCCCCACACTCAAGCTGAGTAGAGCTTTACCAAGCATAAAGTCATTCTCAAACACTGAAGATCTCCTTAGAGAACATGATAAATATGTCTCAGGTGCCTAACCCCAGTCCCACTAGACATTTATCTCTTGTGTCATCTCCATCTTTACTCTGTGGTATTACACTTCATTTTAAGAATTAATTGCAAATATAATTTTTCTCATGAAATTATAACAGGCAAAAAAACTCCTACACTGGATCTGTCATAATCTTCTCATTTGGTAGTTCTGTCAAAAAGTAACAGCTTCAGTTTGTTTTTGTAAGCTGCACTTATTCCTGATTCCTCTGCTATCTTCCAAATGGCTAGAAACTGTTATTCATTCTACTGTTTTAAATGGGATTGAAGCTAGACTTTCTTGACAGTAATTACTACGATCTTTCTCTTTTTGAAGGCTGACACCACATTTCTTTCCTGTTATCTACCAGTGCTTCTATCCCAGTTTCATTTATGAGAGCAGCAGGAAGAAGAGATTTAAGTGACGAATTCCTGCTGCAGGGGAGCTGCCAAAGCTGTGCTGGGGAGGAAAGGTAAGTTCATCTGCTGCACTATGAAAGGATCTCTCTCATGCACATGACAGTAGAGATGGATGTAAAATGTTGTGTGTGCACACTGAGTCTTTTTACCTGACTCCTAATGACCCGGCACAGTCAACTTCCTTGTCAGCTTCTCTGTAGAGCTCAGGTGTAGTTTCTCAGAGATGCAAAACTGAAGTGGTATGATGCAACAAAAGTACCACAAAGTCATTCAAAGCTGTATCCAGTCATCCCAGGCTGCAGGATAATCACAGTATTTCAGCTCTTACTCCTTTTCAGTTTCTATTTCTTAGGCAAGACGACACCTTTTCTCTGGAATGCTTCTGGTGGCAGGCCTGTTTTAAAATAGTTTAGTTGAAGCAGCTCTCTGCTTCTTCTCTCTGCTGTTGTACCTTCATTTCTTCCCATTCTTCCTCTAGAACAGAATAATGGTTTTCTGCCATTGGACATCATGTCCTACAAGTGAATGCTGTTCTAGATCAGTTGGTGATTTACACTTTGGGATCTTCAGATCAGCAAATTTCTGTACTTCTTGAACTGTCCAGATTTCCTCTCCTGTATTTTGTCTTTAAATCAGATGGTTCACCCTCGCCTCCAACTGCAGCCCTAAAACATAATTTCTTTCAATACTTCAACATGATGACACACAAGAGAGTAACTTCAAGCACATGATCAGTGAAGAAGAATACTTCCTTTGGGATGCCTGTATCCAATTACTGTATCTTTACTTCATTATTTCATCTGCTGGTTTGTTTGTTTTTTTCCTAATTTTTTTTACTTTAAAAAATGGATAAATGCTCCCTAGACTCCAACTTTTATTCTTTGGTCACTGGTTGTTGGCTTGTGAGCTTTAGCCTTGGTTAGACATATATTCTTAATTAGTCTCATCACTGAAAATTTTGATCAAAGGTCTTCCTCACCCATTCATCTGGCAGAGTTCTGTACAAATTATAACACACAGTACCTGATTGCCAGCAAACAACCTGCTCTAGCAAACCCATTGGCACTCAGAGAGAGAAACAAACTTACCAATCACAGACAAAGGTTTAATTTTTTTTCTATAAAATATAAGAAAATTCTAATTTCACTTTTGTTATTGTATTTGTTGACCTTCCTGTACATTAACTGTCTGCCCATTGGTTTCACTGTGTTGCAGTTACCTGAACTATCCTTATAAATAATCATAAGCCACTTCTTAAGCCTAATGATGACAAGATTGTTTCTGCTTCATCTGTGCAACAGAACTCATCCTCATCCTGCTTGAATGGATACTGATGCTCTACCCATTTCTGGATTTGAGGAATGCTACTATGTGAATCAAAGTGATTTGCAAGAGCAAGCTGTTTTAGTGCCTACTGAAATAAATGAGATTATTTCTTTGGCATTCAATGGGCATTAAATTAGACCTTTACTGAATGGTGAAACATTCTTACAATTCAAAACAACTGAACTTAATGAGAAACACTGTTTTTTCAAGTGTAAACTTGCAACAGTTTCCCCTAGAGGAGAATCTAGGATATATAAAGGCATTTGTTTGTTGGTTTTTTTCTTAGTCAACACTGATAAATTCATAAAGAATTCTAGACTCCTCTAGGGAGAATAGATTCAAATTAAAAGTTACACGCACTTTTGTGCATTCAAAGCTTGTATTAATTTTAAATAGGTAATAGGTACTCTTAAACTTCTGAATACTTGGGAAAAAAATGACAACTAGTATGTATTTGAGAGCAATTGATTAAAACCAGCTGCAAGGACCCATCCACCCATGTAAAGGATGGAGGATACAGAAAGAAGCAGCCTTATATCATTGTCATTCCTTCACCTACTTACAGCTTAATAGTATGGAAAAAATAAATGAGACTGAAGAAAAAATGGAGATGAGAAGAAATGTGGGAGGAAAAAGAAGGAGAGCAGTGTATGTTTTCTACATATTCTGTGTGCCAGAGGAATAATTTATGGCTCTAAAGAAAAAGTTCAAAATATTTAGGGATAAATTCATCTCTGTTTTCAGCTATCCACAGACAAATAGAATTGAAACAGGGATACAGTTTTCCTCCAGACTCCTGGGAATCAAAATTCAGATCCCAGCAGGCATGGCTAAGGCTTCTGTAAATTTGGAGAAGATGAACAAACTCCTTTGCAGTTTACTGCTCTTGAATCTTTCAGTTCCTGGTTTGAATTCACTTCTGGGCACCACTAGCATTCAGAACCCAGCAGAGAAGCAACCCGATTGGAAGTTTGGAGAGAGGATGACAACCACTGAAGGTAACAACCTCAGTGACTTCATTCCCAGGCAAACCCAAGGGGCACCTTTGAGAGATAAGGGCTTGGTTGGGGCAGTTGGTAGAGCAGGATTGCATTGGTTTGGGGTGTTTTCTTCTCTGGGATCACTGCCAAAGCTTAAAGACCAACCTTAATCGGGTGTTGTAGAAAAATGTATATCCTTGTTGCTCGTGTGAGTGTGTTACCCCTGCCCACAATAAGGAGATTTAAAAATGTAGTCCTGAAAGCTCTGACTGAATAATGACATTCTTTTGCCATCTGTCTTGGGGTGACGGTATGATGCCTATATCCCCAAATCGTCTGTTCTGTTGGTGTTGAATATTAAATTCTGCAACTTTAAGACTGGTTCCAGGAGTGAAGGGGGGGAAAGAAGAAGTGCAGAGTTTGTTATCAGAGACTGCACTGGCTCCCCTGCATTCCTGCACACAGACTGTGTTGTCTGCAGTGGACAGCAGGAGAGAGCTCTCCTTTGCTCTTGGTTAGTTTTCTGGCTAGCTGAGGCAGAGAAGCCCCCTGGATTGTTGTTGGGGTTTTTTGTGTTTTTTTTTTTTCCTTTTCTTTTTCCCTGGAACTGTTTGAACCTGCCCTGGACTGAAAACCCAGAAGAGCACCAGGATCTCACACCTATGTCCCACCAGGCCTGGCCTGGCCTGGGCTGTGGCACTCCCCAGCACAGGAGGGACTGAGAACAGACTGAGTGAGCCGGGCTGCAACCCACGGAAAGAACTCTTCTACATCTGTCATCTTTTCGGAACGGCGAGAGGTTTTGCTGTTTGATATTGTTCATTTTGTGCTGGGAGGTGTGTTGCCTGTTGAATAAACAGTTTTCTTTTTTTTCCACTTCTCTCCAATTTTTTTCTTTTTTTCCAGAGGGACCTCATTCAGAGGTTTCCTCCCAAATTTTTCCTAAATCAGGACACCATCTTAAGCAGAAGTTCCTGACACCGTCTGCTGCTACCAAGCCCTCTTTCTTCACTGCTGCTACAGCATTGCAGGCATGTCTTGGAAGTTATTCTCCTTTGGTTTGGTCTGGCAGTTGCCTCAGCCAAGTGAATTCAATCTAATGACATACAGTATATAATCACAGCTGAGTTTGGACTCAGATTTGCGAGGTTCAGGCATATCAGCATTTAGGATGCATTCAGAATGATATTTAATATGAAAAAACCTAGAAACTGAAGAAGCTGAATGTACATGTTGAGTCATATCTGTAGTTCCAACAAAGTTGTGCCCTAAGATAGTTAGAAGTTATGTGGGAAAAACAGAAAGCTTCAGTAGACTGTAACCAATTTACCACTGCTGCCGATACTGAATTACAGCTCATTCTGAATTAAGCTGACAGTGATACATAGCATAGTAAATTTACTTGTTATCACTCTAGGACTAAGACAGTTTGGGAGAGGATGCCTAAAGAAAAATCTCACTTGTATTTTAAGTAATTTTTTAAGATACACGTTTGCTTGATAAAGGATTTTGTATACTATGAAGTCTACTTCCTTGACCAAGCAACTTCCAGTGACAAATCTTCTAGGTGAATGGAACACACACTGGATCAGTACCGAGCAGGCATTTGCAGAGTACATTTAGATATATGAATTTTGAAAAAAGGAGAATTTTAGCTCTTACAGAATTTTAGAGAAGTCTAGATTTCCTTTCTCCATGTTAGATTAGGAACCAGTGTATGTAAATTGCTCATTTTTTAGAATTGAAATATCTTTCAATTTCTTCAGAACCATCACTCCAATCTCCTTTTTCCTCTTCTGCTGAAATATAAACAATACCCAATCTCACAGTTTAAGTTACACCTCCTGTTTCCTCTTGTAAAATGAATCTCATTTAAGGATTTATAGCAAATATGGCAATGAAATAACATGATTTCTCCCTGCTTTTTTTTTTTTTTTTTTTTTTTTTTGAGGAGGGGAGTAGGGTGATAGGGGCTAGACTGGAGGAAATAATGATAAGTGTGCCTCCTTTGCTTTCTGGGATTAGATTTCATTTTCCATTCTAACATACTTGTGAGCTTCCCTAAAAGAATATTTGCATTTTCTTTCTTGATTAGGAAATTCTTGCTAGCCTCTGGCTTTTTGGCATGTCACTACATTTCCAAGAGTTTAGCAAAGTGTTTACAGGCTTGATCAGAATTTTTTAAAGAAACAACGGATAAAATTTGTGCATTTTGGTCCTACACTTTTCCCCTTGTTAATCTGGTTGTAATTCCAGTGTACAAAGATGTGAAGTGGCAGCAGTGAAAGCGCAGTATATTGTGGCAGGCAATGTCGTGGGAGTGAGTGCTGAAGGCAAGAGAGTGTACAACTGATTTCACTGCCAGGGAAACAGTGGCATGGAAGAGGATCTCTATAATCCAAAAGAGTTATTTAGTAATTTGCAAACATCAAAAAGGGATACTAGGGTCTCCTGACCATCTTCTAGGGTGTGGTGTCCTGAAATATGATGAGAATTAACAGATAACCACTGCCAAAAGGGTTGTCCTTTACCCCTTTCCCACTCCCACCTGTTCTCCATGCTGGTGCTCACTTTATCCTCTTTGATAGCCTCTTTAATTCATTAACTCCAAGGGGAACAAAAAGAGGACTGAACATTTTCTGCTCTAACAATGAGTCAAAGTGGCTCACAAAAGGTCTAATGAGCTGCAGAGGTGGAAAGGAGAGAGCACAGAATTTGGAAAATAGGGAAGAACAATGATAGGAGTATTGTTAAGGGAAGCAAAGGGTTAGGACAGAATCAACCATGGTTTGGTGTCAGCAAATTTAAGATTGGTGCCACTGCCTATGGAAGCAAAATTGTCTTATGGGGTAGCTAAATAAATGTCTTAATTTTTCTCTGTGAAGTTTGGAGTATGGTAGATGATGGCAGAAACCCAACAATGGCAAAGTGCTGTAATTCTATCAAGTACCTTGTGGAAAAATTTTATTTAATAATCTTCATCATAAAAACAAACAGCAGAATTCATCCACAAAATCCAAACAAAAATTGCAGCCACACAGACCTAGGGCCGACTCATGTTTATAGAGAGAACACAGCCAAAGCCTCTGGGGTTAGTGCAATTCAAATATTAAATAAAAAGATCAGAAGACCTCAGAATTACTCAGAGAGATAACTGAATTCAGAGGGCTAGACCTCCTTCCAGGCCAAGGGAGTGTAATGCCCTGTTGGGAAGCTGATTGCTCTTCCTTTCCTTCCATCTCTCTGACTTTCCTGCTGAAGAAATTTCAAGAGCATTCATGGCTTGTAGGTGTAATTATGACTGACCTAGTATATTAGAGCAGCAATGAAATCATCTCAGCTCTCAACCTTTTAGTGTCTCATTCCCTTGTACCCATGTTTCTGGAAAAAATAAAATTATAAAAACATTGTTGGGCAAGGCTTGATGTAGGGGTTTTATTTGTTTGTTTGTCTGTGTTTTTGTTTGTTTTTGCCATGGGAAATATAAATATAAAGGTGATCTATGTTTTTAAATTAAAATAGATTGATCAAAACTTTCTATTAGATCCAAAAGGAAATTTGAGTATGCACCAGATTTTTGGATTTAAAGGTAAGTGCCATTTTACATACTCGCAAAGAAAGAAAACAAAGAGAAATTTCAAATGCAATTGCTTAATATATTAGTTTCTTGATTATTTTAGAAAAAGAAAAAGTTACAAACCTCAAAGCTATTATTTAACACATAGGATACCCTTTCTCATTGGAGATTATTTTCTAGAAGTCGTTCACATTCTAAAAAAGAGAAACATGTTTTTTAAATTACTTAATTTAGTCAAGGTGCCCAGTTTGAAACCACAACAGTAAGGTCAGGTTATTTAATAACTGGCCAAGTTTTTGCAGTCAGTTCTGGAGTGTAACATTAACTACAGAGTAAATGAATATTCCTTAAATAATTGAATCCCTCAATAATATACTGATTATTTTCTGCTTGTATATGTTGTAATATAAAAGAATCACAATCATTCTAGCATAGCTGTGGTTATGTGGTAATTGTATGGAATAACTGGACTGGTAACTCACTGGATATTTTGACACCTCCTCTCACTGATTTGCTTCCAATATGCTGGTCAACTTCTGGGTGGAGAAAAAAGTTAAATGGCCTTGTTCCTCTCCTTGAATCCAGGATAAAAATGGACCTGAACCAGTAGTAAGTTTGTCTGTATTACTGTTGCACTGAAATATTGCACTTGCATGTCCCAAGTTTTCTGAGGAGGATGAACTTTAAAAACCTCAGAAGGGAAAGAGCCATGAGAACCATAGAATCACAGAGTGGTTTGGGTTGAAGAGACCTTTGAGACTGCTTAGTTCTAACCCCCTGCCATGTGCAAGGATGCCACCCACTAGACCAGGTTGCTCCAAGTCCCATCCAGCCTGCCCTTGAGCATTGCCAGGGATGGGGCACCCACAGCTTCTCTGGGCAACCTGTTCCAGTGTCTCACCTACCTCAGAGTAAAAAATTTCTTCCTGATATCTAATATAAACCTAAATTCTGTCAGTTTAAAGCCATTTTCCCTTGTTATGTCACTACATGCCCTAGTGAAAAGCCCCTCTTCAGCTTTGAAGGTCCTCTTCCCTTGACATGCTGGACTCACTGCTTTTGATCAAAAAGATTTCTGCGATAAAATTTCTCCTTCAACATAAAATATGAATCAAGTTCCAAACTAGAGATAAGCTCTAAATTGTTTAACACATAGACTTAATGAATGTCCCTGGCAATGTGGACTACAAGTAAAGAAATTTATAACCATGTTGGAAGCAAGAGATTGGAGGTTATTATGTTTCTTAGATGAGAAGGAAAAGATCATAATAAAACATTAAGCTTTTTGTCATGAGATGAGGGAGCTGGGGTAACTAGGAATAGATGAAGCTTTAGTTCATAAGCATTAACTCCCAATCAGAGCAAGATTTAAAAGTCTAATTGTGAAACAGATAAACAATACATCCTGCACATGCTAGTTATTCTGTTGCATTAAAACAAGTAAGATATTTGCATTTTCAGAGCCCAGCACAAGGAGATGATGAAAATTTGTGGCTAGACTAAAATGGTTGGAGCCGGGAACCTGAAAGATGCACCTTTAGACTAAACCCACAAGTGTTGTGAGGTTCTAAGGACCAAATCTAAGCCAGATATTCTATTTTATATTCTATATTTTTCTATATTTGGGGATGACAGGTTTTACTTTGAGGATCTCTTGGCAGTTCAGTTCATTCACAGAATATTTGGGAAACTTCAAATCAGAAAGCAAAACCTGTGTGCTAATTCAAATAAGAAAACCACTTCTTTTGATCTTCCTCCTGCAGTGAAGCCAGACAGTCTTTCTAGGTCTGGCTACTAAAGATTAAGTTGCACAGTTAAATATAAGTGTTTTCACTTTAACTTAGTAAGGTGTCATGGTTTCCTACCAGACTACCCTCATGTCCATGAAAGAGTAGAAGGGAATAGAGATCTATTCTATGTTTATTAGGCTTGGCTATAGGATGATAATTCAGAAACCACATTAATTTAGGAAAACATTTCACCAGTTTATATGCTGAAGAGGAAAAGCTAAGATTTTCACCCTAGCTACTCTCCTAGGTTGTATTCTTCTAAAACTTTCCGTGTTCAATTCAGCCAGTTTGCCTTGGGATTCCTGATTGCATTTTAAATGTTGCAAGCATCATTACATTTTCCCCACTCCAAGATGGCAAACTTTACCTCCCTGAAATGTAAGAACAGATAGGGAGATGGATTTTACTGTGCTCTTAAGCAGATATCAAATATCTTTTGAGGACACTAGCAGTCCAATCAAATTAGAATACTTTAAACTAAGTTTTATAAAAGGCAGGTGTGCCACCACTTACCTATCAATGAAATCCATATGAAGACTTCAAGATTTACACGGACCTTTAATATAAGTGACCTGAAGTTTGCTTAACCCTAAAAAGGGTTGCACTGACTCTGAGAAATCATAAGACCTTATTAAGTATTTTTCTACTGACTTGTCCTGAGAAATGTGTCTGACACAGGATTTGTAAAAATAACACTTAAACTAATATTCATAAAAGAACTCATCAAATAGAAAAGAACTTATTGAAAAGGGAAGTTATGGGACTTTAATTACCATCCTGAAGCAACTGAGGAAGCATCATTTTCTTGAGCAACATTCATTACTGTGAATTTGCATGCAGGTAAACTAGAATGAATTAAGAATGGGGTGATAAAATCTTGCTGCCTACATTTCAGGGTATTATTGACTCAGGGGTGGAATTCTTGGCTCCATTTTGGCAGTTTATGTAGACTGACACATCACATCCATTATTGTAACACAGTTTTTGTGTGTGTGAATCACAGCTACTCTGACTGGCTGCTCTGTAATGTAATGGATGTAGACAAAGGCTGCCTAAGGAAGAATAATTTATTAGGTCAATTAATATGCCAGCAGTATCTTGTTCCTGGGTTAATCATTGGACTAAACCTTTACTCCACATTTAAATGTGGTCCTGGTGGTAAAAATTACTCAAGAAAAATGATGTTTTGGTTATCTATGTTTATTTTCTTCCCGTGATTTACACTACCTTAGCTCAGTTTGTAAGTCATAACTTGATTTTCCAGGTGTCAAAACATCATGCTCAACTTGACATAAAAAGAAAAAAAATCTAGCTGTGATGTCTCTCCATCTACACATCACTAACTGCAGTCATAATTCTGAAACTGCAATTAAACTGGTAATGTGGCTTTGAGGTTTTTGGGAAGGGGGGTGTTTGTTTTGTTTTTTTAGTGGATGACACATAAGGCAGAAGAACATTTGTCTTGCCTTCCCACAGGAATTACTAATTGTATTAGTTTGTACTGTTTGTAACTACCCCATAATTCATATGAGAAAGGGTTCTTTCTGGTTTTCAGAACCATCAATTCACACTTCTCCTTTCTGAAAGGGTATAGAAGAAAAGTCAGACAGACCTTTCTGTCTGAAAGGAAGGGGAAAGAGCCATTGGAGCTAGATGATAATTGTGAAAGAGCAAATGCCAATGACTTGGACATAGATAAATTTAGAAAATTAATTTCAACCTAGGATCACCTGACACCAGGTGCTGTAGCAGAAGGGGAAGCCTTCTAAAATGTGCACTCAAAAGCTATACAAGCAATTTTCTGTTGTTTTACCTTTGGGCTAGACTTAACCCAGAAGGGTTAAATTTGTCAAAAGGTGCCCTGGAAAGTGAGTTCATATAGGTAAGTTCTCAGGAAAAATTATTGTCTTTCTCTGGAATTATTTCTAATTCTGCTGAAGCAGTGTATGCTGTTAGATTATATGCATTCTTAAGCAGTGGAATATGCCTCAGTAAATATCAAATAGAAATTAATAGCCTTAGAAATTTCACTGGTTAGATTTTCTTTTGGTTTGGTTTTGTGTGTGTGGTTTTTTTTGGGGGGGGGGGTTGTTGTTTTTTTGTGGGAGTTTTTTGTTTGTTTGGTTTGGTTTTTTGGTTTTGGTTTTGTTTTTTTTTGTTTCAACGAATTTGTGGAAAGAACAGAGGACATTTAAGACTTGCAGTGATTCTCATTTTAAAAAGTCTAAATTCAGCAGTAGTTGCTGTCTCACAGCATCTGAGTTAATGCAGTTGCTTTGCATTCTAAAAGTGTTAGGGAAAGCATTGCAGATATCTCCGCATTTTATATCTATTGGTAAATTATGACATTCTAATGGCAATCATTTATCAAATTATCAAATAATCATTATCATAGAATCAAAACTACATATATCAGCCCAAAGAGCTGCTTACTGAAAGAAATGAGCAGATTTTCACTTAATACCTCAGACTGATAAATTAATTTTCCCAGTTTTATTCCAGAGATCAAAATGAAACACAATATATTTAAGTTTGTAACAAATGTTTTGAAAATATGCTCTTAAATGTGTAAACCTTACTCTACCACAGCAACCTTTCCTCCAGAAAGGCAATTATTGTTATCTGGAAGCTTCAGTATTTATCTCCTGTTCAAATATTACACAAGATTTATAATCCCTGTGTTTTATATCACACTGCTAATCAGGAAGCTTAAATCAATACCTCAGATTGTTAAGCACCTTTAGAGAACATCTTTATAGTGATAAAGGTAACACAGCAGAACAGCCTGATTCTGCAGTTTCACCTGACCACCAAAATACCTCAGAAACTGTGACCTAGGAACAGCAAACTAAATATTGTGGCCTTCAAGAATGGCTTAATTGCAAAGAGTCAAGAATGGCTTAATTACAAAGAGCAGAATGAAGAAATCACATCTTGTAGGCTATGAATAGAGGCAACATTACCTCATATAAAATATAAGCTTGCTATTTTTTCCCTCTCCTTTATTATTAGGTCATGCAAAGATATGGACTGATGCAAGACCCACCAGAGACTTTTTAAAAATGCATTTCTATGACAAGAAAAAATTTCCAGCTCTCCATTGCAATTAGGTCTAAAGAATTTTAACAATGCCAAAAATACCAGACAAGGCTTTTGCTCGTCTTCAGCAGAAAAGAAAATGCAAAAGAAATCATACATCTGAATTATTTTTTGAATAGCTTCACTGTATTCCCCAGAAAACAGTCATATCCATTTTGAGATTTTCCCATCTTGCTTCCGCAGGAATTATCCATTTTTAATCAGATTATTGCCCTACCTTGTCTAAAATCCTGTACTGGTTAATGATTTCTTTTGGGAGGGAAAAGATCTCATCAAGCAGTTGCCAGTTATGAAATTTCAGTTCCAGCAGAGAAAAGTCATTTTCTGAAGCACTCGGTCCACAAGGTTAGCCTCCTTTCCTACTCACACTGAAGTAACTTATCTTGCTGTTTATTTCACCATGACCAATTCTGGCTAACTACAGGGTGAGGAGATTTAAGCAAGTCTCTATTGTAAATTCATGCATCCCAATTACCCTCAGGTTTTCCATGGAGCAAAGTGAGTGATCAGAACAGAATTATACCTGTAGCCCATTAAAGATTCCTAACATATCTTCCTTGGAAAATTGTTTTGCAAAAGCTACATGCTCAATTCAGACCTGCTTCAAAGAGGACAAGATTCAAAAAACACCCCAAAACCAACATGGACTTTCTGCATTAAGATGTATTCATTCCTATATGAGGAAAGGAGGTTTATGTTTTCATTCATTCATTCTGGCATTTCCAAAAGAGAGAAAGAAAGAAGCACATTCTTAAAACTACATTCTCCACAGAAGTCTTCGTTATCCCTTTGGCAGTCTGTCTGAAGTGCTTAGTCTTTCACTTTTGCAACCAAGAAGAAACTAGGGCAAATACTGAACCTGGGGTTGAATTTAACTCTGCCAACTAGAACATCTAGCCGAGGTTTGCTAGAGGGAAAAGCAACAATACTCTCAATTTTATTTGCAGGCAAAGAGACTGTAGAAGAGCTAAGAGGGCAATGAGGGCAAAAATCTTTAGGATATAGCTTAAAATTAAACGTGACTTATAAGTTATCACAAAATAATTTCCTTTCAAAGAATTGGTTTTTCGGTCATTATTTAGTGTGGTAACCTTGGGAAATACCCACAAGATAAGCCCTATTATAGGTATGGCACATATGCATAGTCAAAATAATTATTGCTCCAAATAACTGGCAGCCTAAATAGAAAACATAGTGAAAGGCAATATTATTCCTATTTGACAGTCAAAAACTGAGGCACACAATTCAAGACAAGCTTCACTGCTACAACCTTAGGCCCTGAAGTAAGTGATTACAGAATGGCAACCACTACACATCAAATTCAGCTGCATTCTGGTGTAGCCTTTATTCCTCTTCATTCACTGCAGACAAACCTTAGTGTACATGACATGTCAACACCCACAAAATCTACTTTGCAGGGCAGCCAAGGTATTAGTTCATCACTGCAATTGTGATGCAATTGTGAGGCAAAACAAAAATCCTTGGATCCTTTTCCTGTTATGGAGAAGTGTTTAGCCTGATGTGATGTATATATATATATATATATATTTCTTTAAGCATAGTTTAAATTGTCAAATTTAAACTTGTTAAAACATTCTGAACTTCTTGAAACAACCCTCTTAGAGATAATTGTTTTTTTAACATTAATAGGTCCACAATGCCAAGAAAAATACTTTAGCACAGAAATCCTAGGAAAGAAAATGGCAACTTAATCACATATCAATTAATATAACAACTATTCTTTTAAACCAGAATTTGCTGAAGATTTGACATTAAGTATGCTACAAAGCAAAGCCTCTCTGTAATTAGTGAGTAAAAGCTTTCAGAACGGGCATCTACCTCCAAATAAAGCATTTTTCACCTGTCTCATTATGTGTGGAAAAAGTTAAGACGGATGAAAAAGTAGCTTTTCAGTTTTGTCTTATTTTTCAAGTAATTTTGATAATTGTTGCCGTGTGTTAACTAGACAGTTACTGGACAGTGATCCTCAACTCCTAAGCAGGGCTTTTAAGAAAGAATATTTCTATGCTGACAGAGCCAGTTTTCTATTTTTTTTCCAAGTTATTAGTGGTAGTACTTGAGTACACAGTTAAGGACCCTTCATCAGAGCAAAATTTTTTACTCCCATAAGGCTTAAAGCAGTAGGCTAGAGACAATGGAGAGATCTGAATGACCCACTTCTTAGATCTTAACAAGGTACCACTTTGCTGCAGGAGGAGGAAAATCCTGTCTGGACCGTGGCTGTGGCTCAGCTCACTGGGCTACCACTGCCAGATTTATTTCAATATGGAATTATGTTTGAAAGACAGACCATTGGGAACCAGCCTGAGTACTCTTTACAAATGAGATGCAGTGAATGATTTTCACAGCAGAGAATTGGGAGCCAAGTGTCCATCACAGCAGTGAAGACAGACAGTGTCACAGCATAAAAAATACTGTCTGCAGCTTCCTTCTGCATGCACATCCTCAGGGCAAACATACATTTTTCAAAGCCAGAGAAAAGTAACCTGCAGTAGTTAAGGCCTCAAAAGATGCCAGAATGACAAATTTTAGTTGCTTACATTGACAGGAAAGGCATTGTCTTAATAATGGCAGCTTATCAGACATTGTTGCTTAAATGTATGAATCCAAGGAATAAGCTGTGCTGAAGATGATGTCTCATGCTAGCCTGAACAGTGGGAACAATAATGGTGGTGGTGTTGATGAGGGCTTGGTGACAAAAAGTAGCAATTTTATTTTTACCATTGAGATTGCTTGTGAACAGCTACAGACACAAGTTGAAATTTTGCCCTTGTCCAAAACCTGGTCTAGAACAGAAGGCAAGGTGCAGGAATCACCAGTGCAGAGGGAAAAGGTGAAATTTTACTCACAGATGAGAGTATGCAGGGAAATGAGACAGAAGAAGAGGAGAAGGGGACTAAGGACAGGGATACTCAGGACCCCATGCATTTCTTCAGGAAGACAGGAAGACACCCAGCAGAGTACACAGCAACAATAAGTGACTTGCCACCAGAAAAATCAAGAGCATGGAGCTGAAGGACGTGTCCTGGGCTGGGAACGATCTAGTCACTGGAAAACACTTTTGCCCACACAAGTTAGGATGTCAACTCAGGATGGATGAACTATTGGTGGCTGTGAAGAAGGGGTGTGAAAAATGAAACTCATTTGCTGTCTTTCATCCAGTGTCTTGGTGGTTCCTGAAATCAAGTAAGATGAATGCAGTAGGAACTTTCACTTGCATTTGTAGTAGATCATGAGCCTAATAAGCATAACTACATCACATTATTGAAATTTTGTTCCCACTAAGGTAACTATCAGAATGCTGACTTTCATACTATGCTTACCACCCATGATAATTTTCTTGGGCCATTAATCAAGAATAGTTCCCTGAACTCACTGGGGACATACCAGTTTATCAAAAGCTGTTAGAAATAAAGTAAAAATGTCTCTGGCTGTGTGTGATTTGTTAACTTAGGATTTTTTTATTTCCATTTAACCCACTAGCAAAACTTTAATCATCATCCATGAAAAGGTAATCAGACTTTAATAAAACGTGCATCAGAGCATTGTGTGACATCATTCCCTGGTGCAACAGGCCTGAAGAAATCATTGCAGAGAGTGCATTAAGGTCTGTCTGTATGAAGTGACTGTCACAGACATTGCCTCGTAAGATCAGGTCATGTGGTGTCTATCAATCTATAACCTGAAGATGATCCTCTCTGTGCCTCCCACACTCTCTGCCTCGTACCAATTTTGTGGGAGAGTAGTTTCAATGAGACACTCAGTCCTCTGTTTGCTAAATTCCCTTTGTGATTGCTCCTCGTGAAAAGGCAGCAAAATCATAGTAACAGTGACTGGGGCAGAAATTCAGTTTGTAAAAAAGGCAGAGATGGTGTAACGTCAATTAATCTGTACAGGTGCCTGAAAGAGTATACGAGGTTTTATGACACATTTTGAACTATTTGATGTAATTTACATTTGAAAATGTGTGAAAGAGATCCATTTGGGGGTTTGGCAATTTGTGTACAAAATATAAGCATCTGCATTTTTTTCTTTTGAACTGTTGAATTGGAAATATCCCTGTGGATATCTAGATGTTTCTTTTTGCTAAAATCAGGTCAGAAGAGAAAAAAACAAGTCCATAATACTTCCAATAAACATTAGAAAACCTTGTACACAAACAATAAATTTTATTTTAAAAGCAACAATAATATCAAGATTTTTTCTAACTAGTTTTTTTTTTTTTTTTCCTGTAAAGGACAATTTTGGAGCAAGAATAATTACTGAAAACTTTCAAGTAGTTCTAATGCTCTAAATTTATTTTCAGATGTGATATTTATCTTTTGAGCAGTAGAAGATAAAGTTTTGGATCTAGTTTGAAAGTGCTGTCAGTCAAGAATTGCACTGAACTGAATGGGAAAACCCCAGTATAATCCAGCTTTGAATAAAACTAGAATTTTGATTCTCTTAACTTGATTTGTTAATGAGGTTCAATCATTTTTAGACTCAGGTCACTAGTAAAATTTTCCTCAGAACTCAGGGGAGGACAATCAAACTTTTGCATAAAGGTCTTTCAGTTCATCTCTGTGAACATCTCATCTTGTCTTGCTCACAATCTGCCTGGAGTAAATTGCCCAGAGAGTTTATATATGATAATATTTTTATTTATGGAATAATATATCTCCAGCCTTAATCTACTGAGACACGGAGGGAGCAAGTTTTTGTGTGCCTACACCAACATGGCTGAGTAGCTTTCTTGCCACTGGACAGTGCAAAGGAAACAGGATTAGTAGCTCAATAATTGTGCATTGTGAAAACTGTTAACATATTGGACAGTTTTCTTGCACAGGACTGAGGTGTAGATATCCCTTTTCCCTCTCTGAATGACAGTATGTGGTCAGGACATGATCCTTAGCCCCTGATTCCTGGTGAACACCATTATGAGACCATGAAAATTTGCTTCACATAGTGAAGAGGGAAGCTGTAAAGCTGGGCTCACCAGGATGTATCCTCTGGGCACTGGCATTTGGCTGGATATCACACTCCTGGCAGTATGTGTGTAGATTGCCCCAGGAAAGCTTCCTATGGACCTTGTCACATTTCCCAGAGTTTTTTAGACTTTCAGGTATACAGCTCCTGCATGAAAGATATTCATTCCATCAATTCCACATCTGAGAAAGGATTTTTCCGTGTTGTCTGCTTCTGAGTATTTCCCACATTTGGTTTTAAATAAGTCAAAACAGAAGAACATGCTCCCCATGAAAACAATTTTTCAGCACAAATGAGCATTGATATTAGGGATTTCTTTTTCATATTTTCCTCTATTCTTAGAACTATTATTTCTGTGTTTGTTCACGTTGCTCAGTCCTTTCCATTGTCAACAGCCTGCTTGTTATTGTAATGTTACAAATAGCTCAAAGACTGAAGATCCTGAATTATGAGAAACACATTTGGTTTATTCATTTGTTGCCAAAATTGCCCAAAGGATTTCTATTTTATCCCTGCAGTCCCTTGATGGTAATGTTTCCTTCACTTTAACATCCCAGTATTATATATGTTTTTCATCTGCTTCAGAATTAGACAGACCAGAAGTGATACCTTTGCCAATTCATCTTCACTTAGATTTTCTTCATTCAGCCTGTCAGAGACTACTGCAAAAGGGAGACAAAGCTGGAACATGACAAATAGGCACTGTGATTGTTTTCAACATGCCACAAAAAAGTAGGACAAAATATCTTAATGTTTTCCCCTTTTCCCTCATCCTTCATTCAGGAGAGATTTGCTGTCATTTATAAAGGTCACTGGACTATGAAGCAACTAAAAAGGCAAAAACCTTTTCTTCCTTCCCGAGTACATACTCAAGATGCAGCAATAATATAAGCCTTTTATTAAATGCTGGGTGTCTGCAGCAACAGCTAGTCACAATATGTTAAATAAAGGATTTTAGGGCATGCCTCATTTTATTTATGCCTACCCAAAAAACACCTGTTCTAGAACCAGATAAAATGGTACTTTAGTGTAGGCATTTTTAAACTGATGACAGCTTTGACAGTTTCTATTGGAATGATCACAGAATATTTTGAAATGGGGCCATTCACCACTGTGCACAAGGCCAAGAAAAAAATCAATAAATTACTGTGTCTCATACTGTACCTCTTGTATATACATTTTGCAAGTGTGGTTGATCAGCATACTCTTCCTTTCCACAGGAAACAGGGAAAAAAATCCTTGTTTCTTCATAGAGCCCTTGGAATCTTGTGACTGTATTCTAAGGTAAAATATTTTCAGTTGGGAAGGCTGTGATAGTCACTTCTAGTAGGTATATTTACTTAACTTAGACCTCCATCACAGTCCATAGGTCAGAGGCTGTAAGGAGAACAATCTCTTGTCATACATTGCTTTTCCTCTCCATCAGAATTCCTGATGGGAAAATAATCAAGGTTGTACAGAATACAGAAGTATGAAGCAACCAAAATACAGTTGCCATGACATATTACAAAAGTTTTTTCCCATTGAAATATTTCAACTTCCAACTAAAATATTTTACCTTTGAAATTTCTGCATTTCTCCTTCCGTATTAAAAATGGCTAAGAAAAGAAAAATGAAAAGAAAAGAATGCTTGGACCTGCTTGCTGATGGCTGATAAACTTGCCACTGTACTATCAATATACCCAGAAAGCACATTCTTAACTTTAGGTGCTTAACTTTAATTGGCTAAGTTGTCCTACTTAACTCAGTGAGACTGTTCAAGTGCTTAAAGCCAAACATCCATTTACTGAGAACAGAGTTCAAAGTACCTGGTGTCCACTCGAGAGAATGAACATGCAGAATATTTGTAGATTTTTTCCAAAGTGTGCTTTTCTGTTCATTATAATTTCTAGTCTTAAAGGTCAAAAATATGATAAGGTTTGACTTGATCCTATTGATTTGCTTTTTTGGTGGGAAAAGGCATTTTCAGATTATGAGGCAATGAATCATTTCACAGACTTATGAGGCAGGAATTCAGGGAACAGATCTATGGGAAAGTAGGACTCAAGAAAAAGTACAAGTAAACTCCCTGAAAAAGGAGTCCCACACGTGATGACTGCATGCCCCAAATATGAGTGTAAGGTGCTTCTCTTAGTAGTTCCTCATGAAAGCTGCTCCTAGTCTTTGGCAGATTCAGGGTATTAGGAAAAATTTGAGTCCTTATATTGCTTTGAGGAAAGTCTGCAGACTTAGAACTCAAGCTATAATTCTTTGATGATAAGGCAGATCTTGTTAAATATTAATTCCTGTTCTCCTCACCTCTCCTCCCCCTGAAAAAAAATCCACCAAAACAAGACCCTTACCTACTACCTCAGATTTTTGCACTAAAAATTTTTGACAGCTTTCTTTCCAGAAACCCTGCTGCCTTCATTATCTTGGGGTCATAAAGGAACTTCAATGATGCTTTTTTTTTTTTTTTTTTTTTTTTTTTTTTTTTTTTTTTTTGTGACAGTTAAATGGGTCCAACTGTCCAACTCACAGGCAGACATAGCAGTAGCTAGTTACCCCAAAGATTAACACAGGGTTTTGGTGACTGAATGTAGCATGTGCCAACGGGAGAAGCCTCCCTGTTAGGAAGAGAGGCCATGGTGTGCACCCCATGGTAAGATTAGCACACATGGCCTCACCTGCAGGGAAGAAAGCTGATCTTGAGTCTTCTCAGTCCATCTACATCATCCCTCAACCAAAGGCTCAGAGAAAAATGTCTTCATCCATATGAGCATTTATACACATGCATAACTAGAGGGTTAAAGTCTGCTCAGACAACTCTGCAGGAGTGGTGAAATGAACATTTGTTTTATGAAACACTTCTTATAGCCCTCGTATGGAGTAGGGTAGTCTTTGTTATTGAAACAGACTCCTCCACCTAATTTTTATTGTGGTAAATTCAAACGATTTTTTGAGACAGAAAGATCAGGTCTTCCTTAACCTCTCAGATGGTGTCTAAATTTCTAGTGTTCTAGAACTTCAGCATTATGGAGATACACTGACATATTTTCAACGAAGACATCTTGGTTCAAATTTTAACCAGACAGTTTGAACATTAAAATAGCTTGGTGAACTTTAAAACAGCACGAGAGAGCAGGCTATGCTAGCTGTGTTTGATATCCTCACATCTTACCTGAATTTATCTAGAAGAGACTGGCAGAAAACTATGAGTCTGAATGCACCTGGCACAAATCATCACTCATAACAATACAGGCAAAGGTACAGCATAGAACAATTTAAGGCAATTTAAACCAGTGATGCTTGTGATTATCTGAGGATCTTAACCTGCCCAGCTCTATGGATGATATACAGCAAGTGGGATATAAAATTTTCAGTGTAATTGGAAGGGTCTTATCTTTTTCTGGTCGCTTTCTTCAAGTACTGAGAGAATGGAGGACGTACCTTCTGATAGCAATAGGTATAATGCCAGTATAGGATGGTTGCTGTAACTGTCACTGTTGAATAGACACTGCTGAATTTGCATTAAAACAACATTCCAGAAATAACTTATTTAATATTCTTCCAGTCATTAACACCACTTGTAGTGTAAAAGGCAAGAACAGAAATAAGATCTAGTCCTTGACTTCTGCATTTCAGTTCAGATCAGCAGTGTGTCTGCGCCATGAGAAAAGTATTGCTGAAATGACACTGATTAAAAAATCATAAAAAGCTATTTTAGCAAAAAACATTTTTTGTTACTTTGTTTTACGCATGTTCTCCCCCTTCAGCTGACATCAGAATGTGAATTCACACTGAGGTAGTGTGGATCCACTACATATCAAAACCCTTAAATGTGTAGAGAGAATAAAATCACACAGGGACCACTGGGGTCTCACTAATGGATTTTTTTCTTCATTGGTCATTTAACAGCTTGAGAAAAAAACACGAGCTAATTGAATGGCTCATGTTGCAGTTATTTCATAGAAATACATTTCTATTTTGCAGACAGGCACCATGAGCTTATGTCTCATGTTGGTGCCTCTCACTGGACTGTTTAGTAATATGTAGGTGCTGAAACTGCCTTGCAAATTTTTCTCAGAGTGATTCAGGCCCAGAACCTCAAAGCATGGATTGAGAAGTCTCTGTAGGCATGAAATGAAGCTTGTGCCAAGCACAAACCCATGGATCTAAGCACAGTCAGCTGGATTGCCTTATCTTGGATACTGCGTGACTTGGTACATACATTTTAAGAACTAATAACAGAAGAAAGAACTTGAACTTTTTTCTTACAGAGAATTAGGGAACCCTATACAGGACTACCTTGCTCTAATACAGCTTCTTTCCTGCACTTGCCATCATCAGAAATAAAGATAATAGAAAAAGAGAAGGAATGGGATTAGCCTTCTGTAACTTTATTATTTATTTGTGATTTTTTTTATAGAGTGTAATATTTAGTCAACTTTTTGTGAAGCTTTTTCCAGTGAAAAATAGTCAGCACACAAGTTTGGTTTAGCTGCAATGGCTCTAGTTTCCTTGAAGCATCATAATTCTTGTTAAAAATATTTTTTCATGTGAAAACTGTAATTATTTTGCTAATATGCATGAAAATAGGATTTGAGGAACAGAAACAATATGGTACTCTTTGACTTGGAATTTATTCCCCAGCTGTTAATAACCTGCCTATGTCTCTGGTGGAATTGTGTGTTATTCCTGTGCTTACAACATATAGCAACTGTTTCTGAAACTAGGAGCTGGGCCAAAGGGAAAAAAAAGAAGCCAAAAACACATAAACAAATCCCTTAAAGTCCATATTGTGTATTTAAATTAGTTCCCTAGAGCAGAAAGTAAAAAATCTCATGTGCATATTGTTGCATTGTTCCAAGCACTATATAATTTTTGGTGAAAATAAAAGTTTATGACAGCCTTTTTGAAATTACGTTTGGGACTGCATATGCCCTCTATTGTCAAATAAATATTACCAGTGATTAGTAATATTATATTTCCACCAACTTTTCCCCAAACCACATGCATATGATGGACCAAAACATCTTACTTTGAAAGATAGTAAGTGACACTGTCCCAGATTTTCAGTTTATCATAATTTGTGCAAAACAGAGCAACTGAATACTACATGAATAATATCTAATGCCTTGGCAATTTTGACAGCCAGTTTGATATATTTATGTTTTGGGTATGATTTTCTAATATCAGTGACTGAAGAGTGAAGGTTTGATTTCCAAGGAAGGCATATACCAGTCAAAATCTGATTTAAACCTACTAATGCCTACTTCTCTATACTTCCAGGCAAAATAGAAATTAAGGTTCTTGAAATATTTTTTCATTATTAGATTTTATTTAAAGCAAACAAAAACAAATTGCTTACTGACAAGGCTATTTAATTGAATTAGTCACGCAATGTCTCTCCAAGTACCACTATTGGTCAATTTGTCACAAGAAAATTGACTTTGCTGAACATCCTGAACATTAGCAAACTTAAATGTCTCAAAGAAGAGTGTTAGAAGAAGAATAAAGACATCATCAGTACTTGCTGGCCTTATATTCTTTTCTTTTATTTCTATGAACAGATCACTGGTGTGATCGGTAGTACCTACACTTATAGAGAGGTAGGTATATGAACGTCTTTAGTAGAACTTGAACTTTTGCTCCAAACTTACATCAAACTCTGGTGTATTGATCTTATGGTATAAGCTGTCTCCCTAGTACAGGAAAGTCTCATAATCTGTCTGAAAAAACCACAGATTTATCTCTTAAATAATTAATTTTGCTTTCCCCTGACTTTGATTTTCCCTATACTTTGTTAAAATGACACATACTGAGCCCTAATGAAGTACATACATATATTGTGCTGGACAATTTTTCTATTTCTGAAAACACGTGAGAGTGCTTCAAGTTCCCTGGCAGTTGATATATTGGTCAAATAAATCTTTCAGATGGGTAATAATACAGTGCACTCCATAATGTTCTTTTACATATCATATTATTTACCCACACTTATCAGCAATTGCAGTGCTTGCTTAAAAAAAAAAAAAAAAAGTTGTGTGGGTGGCTCTTGAATTATCAGCATGAGTCGTAACTGGGAGACAGTGAAACTCCTGTTTGGAGGTGCTAAGAGAAGATAAGGAGGAACACTATTTGAAATAGTCCAGATCTCTGGATGAATTAAATCCCATGCACAGATCGAGGACACAGATAATGTACGAACCATGTCCTGATAAAACATTATTTTGATAACTGAAGTAGATCTCAGGTGAAGCATAGTTTGTACTGACTGTTTGTAGAGCAGTGGAGAAAGTCAGGTGTGCTGTTTACCCGTGGGCCAACCCACAGAAGCCACGTAAAGGAAATCTGATCCTATTGTACTCCTGCACTTCAAATTTGGAGACAGAAAGCAAGTAAAGAAGACTTGGTTTCATGCCACAGGGAATAAAACCCCGGTACCTCACCATTGCTTTGGGAAATTATTTGTCTGTATACTCCTCTGTTTCTGAATGTGAATTGGAAGATATACGTGTGCTACTCTTGAGGTTAGCCCTCCCAAAAAAGGGACAGGGCATGAACTTATCTGCCCTTACTGGGACAGGTGTAAGAAATAAACGAAATCAATGGAAATTCACTGCATTTTCTCAAAGCATCTACTTTTTGTGGTGCATGGGTGCAAGATAATTTAGAAAATGAGTAAAATTATTAGAATTGCAAGATGCAACTGAAAATATGACAAGGAATAGGAATAAAATTTCTTCCTAGTAGGAGATATCAGTAGATTCTGAATTTAGGTTTTATAAGAATAATGTATTTAACTTTCCAAGTATACATTTTCGACATCGTTAAATATTTTTGTAATTCATATTCAAATATTTTCAAGAAGTCACGGAATAGTTGAAGTTGGAAGTGATCTCTGGAGGATATCTACTCCAATTCTTCCCTTGCCCAAAGCTCAGGACTTTGTCTAGTTGGGTTTTGAATATCTCCAAGGATAAAGATGTTACCATGAAATCTCTGACAAGTCTATGCCAGCATTTGAATTGTGTTTGTGAATCTTAGCCTGGAAATGAACAGGAATAGTAACAGAAAATGAAAATTACTCTTCCATTTCTAATGTCTCATCTGAGCAAAATGAGATTAAAATAATTAGCAACTATATAACTATATTTTGACAGCTCTTCTGTTTGAGAATAATTTCAGATTATGTTAGTAGCAAGAGAAAAACAATGCATTTTGTTGGCTTCCTTTAGTGTATGCAATGAAAGTCTGCTCTTACATTGTAAATAAAATTGGTGCCAGCCCTTGCTTGAAGATTCTGACCTGGCAGAACCCCCGGAATCTTTCTACTGATTTCATTGGGCTTTATGCTAAAACAGATCTCAGATCTTTTAAGCAGGCATGAATTGGTCTTGCTTATATTTAACTGATATTATGCAATTATGAGAAAACTGTTTTAGTATTTAAATTAGTCAAATGCTTAATTATGAAAGTGCTGAAAGAAGAATGCTCCGCTTCCTTGCACTTCAATGGCTTGCAAATTGGCAGGTAGCTATAAATTAACTCCTGGATTTTCTTAGGTTAATCAAATCAGATTTAATGATGTCTTTGAAATCCATGGATTAAATGTATAAAAGTGTGCATCATAGCACGGGGTCGAATCATAGTTATCCTTGGTAATTTCTATCTTTTTCCCTTCTGTTCTCTATTCTTTTCTCATAGACCTTCAAAAAGAACAGAAGTGCGGAATTTCTGAGAAGCATATCTTCAAGTGATGCTAAAGTTCTGATCTCCAAAAATAAATCCCTGATAAGATCTTTACTTGTATTCTTTGACCTTTTATTACAAAGGAATTTCACATTCCTCTTTAAGTCCCACTTTGCAGCCTTTCCATCACCAATCGTATTGCATTCCCTCACATACAAGACATGGGAACTGTTATATCCCTTCATTTACTTAAATAATTTTCCATGCAGAAGATCATGTAATAAATCAGTAAACATATTTATTAAAAAACAGTATTTTATCTTGCAAATAAGAAAGAAAGGAATTTATAAAATAAAGTTTTCTAGAGATCTCTTTGAAAGTTATCAACATGCAGACAGATGATTTGATTCAAGTAAAGGGGTTGGTAAATATCTTGTCTACAGTTTGAACACAACGATGTTTTAAGGAGCAGCATGTTAGAGTGAAGTTATATGTCTAACAAGTGTGTATTTTCTATTTTTTATCAAAATGAATGCGAAAGAGTGTGAGGAAACAGGAAAACCCAGTGCAGATCTAAGGCATAAATTCAAACCTTTCTCTGAATGTCAATTCATTTCTCTGAATGTCATACACAGCTGACTCAGCCTCAAGTACCTGGTAAGAAAGGCTTTGGAGCCAAAGACATGTGGACAGAATGCCTGCCACTTCCTCCCCCTCCATCCTCCCTGCTACATAAATCACTTTCTTGTTAATCTGTTAATCAAGAGAGCAAACCACCTCAAGAAAAGGCAATTTGCCTTTTTTATTTGTGGGGAGAATTCTTGCCAGTTGAGTTATCAACTGGCAATTTCTTATGTTGTGGTACTTCCTAATAATAATTAAAATTCAGGAAAATATTTCCATGCAAATTTAGTTCCATTTAAGCATCATTATTATCCACCAAAAAAACCTTTATTATTGTCTCAAGTCCAGATCTGCATGGAAACATATAAATGTCAAGAAAATCTTGTTTTCTTTCTACCTTCAAACATCATAGGTGTTTGCTCTGATTCTGTGAGAAGACATTTCCTTATTTCTAAACTTCTACAGTGTTTCACTCATGTATATAAGCTAATTTTGTTACAAGCAGGAAGCAATTATTTTTCAGAGGGAGGAAAGAAAAGCCTTTTTGGCAAAAGGAAATAGGTCTAAATCTTTGGAGATAATAGCAGTTTTTCACTTGGGGGAAAAAAAAAAGCAAAAAAAAAGAGCAGAAACTATGTATTACAATGATGTGTGACTGCTTCCCTCAAAAATCTGAGCTAATGTCTGCCAGTTTTTCCATGGTGCATTAAAAGGCTCTGTACAGCCAACTGAAGTTGTGAAGAGTCCAGGCAGGTAGAATACTTCCAACACTCCAGTTAGTGCAAATTTAGTTTTCCAGCACTCCAGGTTCCATTTCTATCTTGTTGGATATCATGTTCTTTCCAGCATATGCTCCCTGGCCTAAATGTTCCACAGAGAAATGGGGACAGTACAGGCATCTCTAAAGACTAAAAACTGAAATTCAGTCCACTCCTCTTATAAACTGTGAATAGACTGCCCACTGTGAGAGTGTTCCACTCTGATTCATACAGAGTGTAGGCAAATTTTAACATGCTCTGGAGAAAACCCATCAAAGTTATTATTAAATAATGAATTGATCTGCTGTCTACAAAAGTTACAAGATATAGCCTGGGGCTTGAACAGGTGGAAAGCAGCCTTGCTAAAAGGATCTGGGGTGCAGGTGGATGAGAGGCTGGACATGACCCAGCCATGGGCACTCACAGCCCAGAGAGACAAACGTGTCCTGGGCTGCATCCAAAGCAGTGCAGCCAGCAAGGCAAGGGAGGGGATTCTGTCCCTCTGCTCCTCTCTGGTGAGACCCCACCTGCAGTGCTGCATGCAGCCCTGGGGTCCCAGCACAGGAGGATATTGACCTGATGGAACAAGTCCAGAAGAGGTCAGCAAGATAGTCAGAGGGATGCAGAACATCTCCTGTGAGAAAAGGCTGAGAGAATTGGGATTATGCAGCCTGGAAAAGAGATGATTTAGGGGTGACCTAATTTCTGTGTTCCAGTACCTGAAGGGAACCTGCAAGAAAGACAGAGACACATTTTAGAAGGACATGTAATAACAGAATAAGAAGCAATGGATCAAAACTAAAAGAGAATAAGTTCAGATTAGATTTTGGGAAATGATTCTTTACTATGAGGGCCGTGAGACTGAAACAAGTTGCCCAGAGAAGTTGTGGGTGCCTCACCCCTGGAGATGTTCAAGACCAGGCTGGATGGGACTCTAAGCAACCTGATTTAGTGAAAGGTAGCTGCAGCCATGGGAGGGAGCTTGGAAATAGATGATCTTTAAGGTTCCTTCCAACCCCAAATATTCTCTGATTCTCTGATGTGATCCCAGCCTTGGATAGACTGGCTAAGCAGTAACACTCAGCATCTCAATATTCAGTACCTGGGATTATGGGATAATCATCTGTATATATGTGATATGCATGCATATATTATGTGATTGCCTGTACCTGAAAGTTATCAAGACTTTAAGCCTTATTTCATACCCTCTTTGCACCAGTGACAAAACAATAGAGAGCTGGTCTCACTCGTCCAGCTGTCCTATTTTTAGTAAAACAAATAAACAAAAAAAGAGGGGGCATAAACCCTCTTCTGGGATTTAGCCATATGTATTAAATAAGTAAAGAAAATGGTCAATTTTAAATGTAGAAATTAGCAAAAAGGAAAAAATCCCCTCACAATATCCTTCAACACTGCTCTCATTTTTATTCATAGCCGCAAGCAAGAGTTTGTTAGGCTCTCCCTAGGTAGTCTTTTATGTGCTTTGTAACTGCATGTCCTAGCTCAGAAGCATGGGCACTCTACTGCTCAGTAGCCCTTCATGTATTGCAGTCCTATGACTGCTCAGCCAAGACACACCTCTGATCAAAATTTGGCTGTGCAGGTGCTTTCTCTGTAGTGGCATGAGATAAATTTAACACTGACTAAAAGGGTATTTTCAGTAAGCTTGAAACACAATGAAGAAATCATCGCCTGACGTACTTTTGGCCAGCAAACGTTAGTAATGGGTTTTTCTGGTGTTCAGGGAAAGACATTTATCCCAAGATGACACATATTTCCTTTTCTCTCTCTCTTTTGCTTTATTATGTTTAAATAGAGATGAATTGGGAAAATATTTGTCTTGTGTAGACAGCAGGAATATTAAGAAGCCTGTGCCTGTTGCTATCCTTCCACCCAGCTGAACCTGCCAAACACCCTTTCCATGACCTCTGTGCTCCCCTGGGTAAGCAAGGTTAGTGTGTCACTGAATGCACTGCTGACTCCAACAACTGTTGTTTCTCCTAAATAGCCCAAGCCAGATGTGAACTATTAGACAGCATTTGGGAATTCAGATTCAAAAAGCTTTTGAGCTTCTTTTCATGCTGGAGGCAGAAATTGAAGATATTAATTACTCTGCTTATAGCTTCAGCCTCTTCATCTGAATGAGATGTTTTGTGATTTCCATAAACCCCAGGAGTATGATGCTTGAAGCTGAAATATATTTCCTGACAGATTGACAAATAGGGCAGATTTTTTTTCTTATTATAGCTATTGGAATTGAAAACACTACCACATAGAGCTGCCAAAAAAAGACTCCTTTTTTACATAAGGGTATTGTTGCCAGAAATGCTTTGAAAGATTTTATCCATTAATATTCCTCCTTTTTGTCCTACAGAAGGAAGTTGGTTTTTTTAACTGATTATATACTGCATAAAACCCAGTAAGTCTTGAAACACTGAGGACAGTTTGCAGAATGAAAAGGGTTTCATTCTACCATTGTTCAATTCTGTGATAAATCAGAAATAATTTTACTACAGTCATGGTATCTGATGGGTGCAAGAGAGATCAGAATTGCAGCCAGGTATTTTTTTCTAAGAGGCATTCTCTGGGATACTGACATTACTGCATTTTGGTTGTACACAAATGATTAATGGTAGAATCATATGCTATCTGTTCATGCTAATTATATGAAATGTTTGTAATAAAACCTAAAACTCAGCATGTTTGTTAAACTAAAATTCAGACTATTACTGTGAAAGATTTATTAAGGCCTGTGAATTTTTTATCAGAAATTGGGATCCTGCCATGAAAGAATCTGGAACAAGATGATACACTTTGTTGGATTAAAGGAGTTTTAATGTGAGCAGTATTCTTGATTTTGTGAACTAATCTTGATTTTGAGCTTTGAATATGAGTGAAACTCAACCCAAAATTCAAATAAGAGAAAGCAGGGATGAACTTTTGCAGAAAAGACTCAAAAAAACCCAACCAACCCCCCCCAAAAAATATATATATATAACCTGGTAAAATCTCTTGATTACTTACTGAGCATTATGAGCATTATCAGTGGCTTTACTCAAAGCAGTGTATGCATGAGTGTGCCAGTGCATAGGAGTGTGACAGACTGAATCAGAATAGAAGATGAAAGCTGTCAGCTGTCCCTTACCCTTTTCCTGAAATGGCATCTGATAATAAATCTTTCTTCCCAGAGATGGCATCTGACAATGAATCTTTCTTCCCAGAGGTACCACCCTTTTCTCCTATTATTGCAATACAAAAAGACAGTCAGTCCCTGCTATCCACAAGGAGAGGAGGTTTCCAGCACATGATACCAGGCAACAAAAGGCATTCCTAAATATGAGTGCAAATTTACCAGGGACATGAGGACTGGTTTCAGGTAACATAATACTCGAATTTTGAAAAGCACACTGTAATATTTAAATTAGATTGATGTCCCTTTGAGGGTAATTTCAAGGATACAAAGGTGCTTAATGATAGCCTTGGTGTTGTTAGCCTCTTCCTGAAGGGATGGGTAGAGGACCCTGCTCACCATGTAAACCCATCTCAGAATCTTGCTACTGTTCCTTTTTTTTTGCAGCACTGGGCTGCGTTAAATCCCAGCAACAACAACAACAACAAAAAAGAAAAAAGGAAAGGAAAGGATGGAAATAGAAAATGCAGGGCTGGTATTCTGCTCAGCTGCATGTGGGTGTAAGGGAAAGCAAATATTGCTGTCATATGAGATATAACAGAAATATTCAAGTGTTTTGCTTTTGCACATTTCATTCCTTTATTGGAAAGAGGATACAAGTCCCATAATTTTGTCAGCCAATGAAGAAAAGTAGTTGGGAGCCACACTAATTGAATGAGTAGGAAGGGCTGTACAGCAAAGATCAGAAGATGGGGTTTTATTCACATTTCTGTTATTTGCCTTTTAGTCTTTTCCATCTTCACAGGGGAGATGATAATGCTTAGCTGCCAACAGAAAATATTTTGTTATCTATAGCTGAAAAGTACTACATAAGTCTAAATATTATTTCAGTATCTTCTTCTCACCCACTCAGTAAGTAAAATATATGAGAGTTATGGAAAGTGATGTGATAATTATTACACAGAGGCTGAGCTTTGAAGCTGAAAGCGTGTTATAGCTCGTTATATATAATACCTCTCAGACGCTATGCCAATGAGCCAATGGTAAAAAAACTCAATAGAACAGATATTTAGCAGGCTAAAATGGCCACAGATAGAGCAGCACATTTGCAGTTTCCTTGAAGGAACAACATGTATTAATGATGTGAGCTACTTGGGGTGCAAAGCTTCCCATCATACTTCAGGCTCTGATTACAACCCAATAAAAGATGCTCTGTTCTCCAGAGTTCTGGACAATGGAATGCATTTCATGTTTGTGGAATGAATAGATAAAATGAGGTGTATAAGGATGCTGGGTCCTCTGACTGCTGAGTTACCAGGAGGGCAAATAGTTAAACACCACTTCCTTTTTTTTCAGTCCTTAAAACCAATCTCTAATTTTCTTTTTTCTTTTTTCTTTTTTTTTTTTTTTTCTTTTGAGATGCTTTATAATGCAATTAGAGAGCTCCTGGAGGCACTAATTGGATCATAAAGTGCCTTCTTCATGTTCCAGCTGAGGGGAGACGAAAAAAGGATCACTTCACGTCCTCTTTGCACCTGCTAGGATGTTTGTGAAACACCTTACAATTAAATTATAAGCACCTAGAGGAGACTTTAAATTGCATACTAGAGTGCTAGAACCTTGAGTCAGACAGCAGAATTCACAAACTCAAAGCTTACAAAAGCCTCACATCTACCTTCTGGTACTTTTCTACCTCCTGGGGTGGAAAAAGACCTTTGTTTTTCCATGGCCCTGACTTCTTAATATTTCCTCTCAAAACGATGGTCTGAGTATATCCTAAGCTAACTGCAATTTCTTGCTGAGTGTACAATATGTCTTTTCAATTCTGTGGCCCAGGAGGGAACCAGGCAGCAGGCATAACATGGATGGCTGTTATAATCACTAAGAGCTCCTGGGTAGTCATCTTTGAAATGAAATTGCCCAGAGGGTGTGAGGAGGGGTAGACTGTGGAGCTTTTATCCTCTATGGAGGCTGGTATGGGGAAATGAGAGAATTACTGTGTTAAATCTGGAAACTGTATGAGAACAGTGCAGGTTGCAGTAACCCTGGAGCAGTGTGAGGGAGAGGAGAACCAGGGATGGAGGTAATCAGTGTCTCATGGGACTGCTGTGCCACACTATGTATTCAGCCTACCACAGTGCAGGTATCAGTTCCTTTCTCACGCTTCACAGTCTGCACAGAGGTTTCTTACCAGCAGTAGCATGAGAATGGGACTTTGCCTCTTGACTCTTCCTCTTTCTCACTGATATTGTATATGTAACCATCACACCAAAGTTGGATTTATGTTTTATGGTTCTCTTTGGAAAAGGGCATACAGAGACAGCTGAAATCAGTGTAGTACTTTAGGGTTTTGGTAGCAGAACTGTAATCCACAGAGTAGGGTAAAAAATGTCTTCTGGGGCTCTAATTCAGTATATAAATACACAAAGCTCTGGCCAACCCAGTGAGATACTATATCCAACAACCCAGAGGCCTGGAAAGAGATGTCTCACCTACCATTGAGTCAGTCTGGTAGAGATGCAGTAACTGCACCTGCTTCTGCATATAGAATTGAACTGGAACTCTTTGATGCCTTGGAGTATTCAGATATTTCTCCAAACTCAGGGTTTCTAACTAACATGTAGCTTTGACTTTAGTTCATTGAAATAATTAAGATACACATATATAAATACATTTATGAATTAGAGCCCTATTGAAATGAATGTTCTTTAGGTTCCTATATGCATATGTGAACCCAGGTCTAAGCATCTTTCTGTTCAGGTAACTTCTCAACTTCTCCTTGAAGACCATCAACAGATCATTGTTTCTCATGAGATTTTTGTTCCATGAAATTGTCTATGGAATGACAATGGAGATCCCTCAATATTAAGAGGCAAGAATGATGATTTGATGGGCAGCTTATCTGGACCAGATTTTGAATGTATGTAAAGTGGGTAAAAGTCACTGGCTGAATGCTAGAACTCTGTTTCATTCCTGCTCAATAACATATTTTGATATTTTGTTGGTTTGGTGGCTTTTAGTAGCTTTTCTTCAAACTCATGAGATTTCATGGTTGGTTGTATTCTGTCAGTTTTCAGTACACATTTTCTTCTCTTCTTATTAAGCAATATAAATATACTTTGCAGAGTTTGATTTTGCATATATAACTTTCTGTGAAATTATGTTCACACATTGTTTAACATGGATCATCCTATTCCCCACATATTTAATTATGGTTTGTTCATGTCGACTGTTCTGCTAGTTATATCAATTTGCAATATATCATTTATTCTCTTTCTCTATAGACTGTTTTAATAAGAAACTGTATGCCTTAATGACAACATACAGTATCCCTTGTTCTACTAAAAGGGGACTACATGCTCTACTCTGCCTATTCTGATGTGAGAGTGAGTTGCTGCCTATTAATTCATTTTGGTACATCCAGGAATCCACTTAAATCAATGGACTAACAGTAGTGTAAACTTTGAGTCACTTTTACACTGCTATTGGGCAAAAAGCACACCACAAATCCTGATAAAATCAGCTACTGTTTGCAGGCTGAATACACAAACACAAAAATAGAAGGATGGTGGCCCCTTCAAGATACAGCTAGCCCAGAAATCCAGGTACCAAATTACTCCTTTCCTGAATCAATAGGCAAAGGAAAAGCTGAAGACCACATACTGGTCTGTTCCAGTCTCCATTATACAAAAAACCTTTGGCTGTATCTTAAAATTTCAAAATAAAATATTGTTTCTTTCCTATTCTTTCTTATCTGGGTTTCTTACTGAAAGGCCCAAAAAGTTGAAAGCACTTGGGTTGATAGTATTCTATCAATCACAACTTAAATCAGTGTAAGCTCTCTGGGGCAGAAACCATTTTATAGTTCTCTGCTGGAAGTACACTATACAGTGGGAATTGAAAGATGAGGATCCTATGAGCTACTACTAAAAACTGTCATTATAAGCAAGCCAGCATTATTTAGGAAGAGCCTTAAGTAGCAATTACCAAAGCAATCAGAAGGAAAAAGTGTTGTCTTTCAAGATTCTGATCCACTTTCATACCTTGTTTCTGTGCTACTGCTTATACAATAAAGATTTTTACCTTTCACATTCAAGAGATTGCAAATGACCTGTGAAATAAAACGAAGGAAATAATAGATTGAGATACATGGCAAGAACTATTTAATATCTCCCTAATGCTGGAATGATGAAACAATAGATATTGGGGAATTATAATCAGTGGAGTATTCAAAACACCCCCTAACACTGCTGGGAGTAATTTTTGTTTAAGACTGATTTAAAAATTTTAGAAAAGCATTTATGGGAGAAATATTTTAGTGAAAATTTCTTTTGCCCACCCACTTTTTCAGCTTGTCAGTCAACACATGTGAGGATGTTAAGAAAGGAAATAGTGAATTGGTTTTCACTTTGTTTCTGCACTAGGTTTATTAAAAGAAAAAACACCTAAGAAAAACCCAAACTAACCCAACAAACCAAGAAATGTGTATTAAAAGTCACACATGAAACCTTTGACATTTTAGACAACTAACATTTACTTGTAAGAAGAGAAAAGGAATAAGGGGAAATGTTAGCATGCTAGTGTCTCTAATTCTCTAAAATATCATGCAGTGTGACTGAGTATACGGAAAAAATGCACAAGCAGAGAGTACTCAAGTCTGCACTAGCCTTTGTTGCTGAGTCAGACATGAAGACATGTATTGCAGTCCTAACATTCAGTACTAATGACCATACTTACCCACTCATCAACATTTCTCACTGTAAATCAGCAACTGTCTCACCTGTCATTAACCAGGTCTGTCTAAAGCAGAAAATTTATGCAGAGGGTGCTTTTCCATGTTATAAAATACAGAAGGCTGCAGCATGGGTGGGGGAGTTCAGGAGAATGCATTTACTCTGGGCCATGACAGTATCATAACCTTTTGCCTTCCATCCTGCCCACCTCACCCTTCATGTAATTACTTTAGCAAAACCAACAAAAATCGGCACAAAACAATCACTGCGTTCCTCTCTGGCTGTTTCAGCGATGGTTTATAGGGAAATGTTTTCTTTTTGTTGGCAATTTTTTTCATGAAGACTGAAAAACATTTGAATAGTTTGTCCTTTCCTGAAGGTGGAAGGAGACTCTGGTGGATAAAAGGCATTCCTTGTCACTCTATAAATTGGAACTATTGTTTAGCTGAAGTCTATTACTTTGATTTTGGATAATAGAGGGCAGGCAAGCAACTGATGATTAAAGGTGTTAGACATGATTAGAGAAAAAAAAAATCAATAAATGTATAAACAAAAAGCGGATTTCAGGCTTTAACCAGGTGATTTATTGCACATTTTCTGCCTCCTTTTACATTAAAGCTGTTAATGCAGTCCTACACAACTTGATTACACTTTGCGTTTTCTTCTGGAGAGCTTTGTACAAGAGCAGAAGAAAAATACACTTTGTCTATCAAATGAATTGAAATAATTTTGTTTTAAGTAGGAAGAAAGAATAGAACTTGATCACAGAAGATGAACACAACATCACAAAACTGAATATCAACCAAATTATTTCTTTCCTGTTTACTGGGGAGAGTTTGAAAGCAAAATATTATAACCCCTTGCAAAAATTGCACAGAATGGTATCCAGTTAAATAGTACCTGTGGGCTATAGCTAGCTTTAAGGCTCAAGGGAAAGAACAATTTGAATTTCAATGGCAGGAATGCAAAGGACTAACATCTGTTGTCATTAGACACTAGTGACCCGTTTACCATGTGTGCAAGTGTCTGTTAAGAGTCCTTCCATAATATAGTCACAGAAGTTAGCTTTTGGGTACCTTTGGCTCATAGTTTTGTATAGCATAGAAATATAGACCACATCAGCTTGTTAGAATTACATATATTGTCTCACCTGAAAGATCAGCAACAATGGGTACTTAACTGGATCCCTTAATTCATATATGTGTCTCCCTTCCATCAAAAAAATCACTGCTGACATAAACACCCTTCCTTGTTCCAGGATCTTACTTTGTACCATTCCTTTTGAAGCTCTGTTAAAGACTGAAAGCAGCCAGGGTTATTTCACTAATGTGTAGACTTGTGTCATCATATTAATGAGAAAAGTATTGTCATAATTTTCTTTTGCATGCCGTAGAGTAAAGCTCATTCCTAGGGGACAAGGAAACGCTCAGCTGAGTTCCCAGCAGATTGGGCTTTTTCCTATAATTGTTATGCAACATTCAAAAGTGACAGTGGCTATGAAAGTCCTCAGTGCTTTCCATTTTCAGAGTGTAAAGTCCTTTCTGCCTTAGATTTGATATGAAGGTCACAGCTCAGGATTTATCCCTGTGCTGTGACTACATTCTCTTTCTCATAGAGCTTTCTACACATGGTAACGTGGAACAGAAATGGTTTGTTATGTTTCCTGAAAAATTTATGATTAGACACATAACTTTTTGTAGCTGAGATACTTATGCTACTTATCTTGCATGTATTACTTCTTGACAGATTTTCTCCTACAGCTAACTGGTTAAAAAAGTTTTGAATTATGTGAGAAATCTTCCTCATATGTCTAACCCATATTTAGCTTATGATATTTTGTCTCTTTGCCAGGCCTAATTGGGTTCTTTCTTCATCCCTCATACAATATTCCTACTGATTCACCCTTCCTTCTTTCTCTCTGGGGCCAAGAGCAGGAATTCCTTTAACATTTAGTGGTTACACATCAGGGTTATAGTTACATAGGACTGATAATAGCTGTCTTTTGAATGTCCCTGAGGCTGGACATACAGCTGAAAGAAGAAAATGTTAGCAGTCCAATTCTCTGGAATCTCCACATCCCCTGCACTGTCCACTATCTGCTGTCAATTTTTTCAGAGTGCCAAAAAACTGGGCATTAACCTTCCTTTCTACAAGCTCAATCAAAACCTACAAGTCTTTTACTCAAAAAAGCTAGAATACAATCCTTTAGTTACAGATAATGATTTTGTAGTTCAGTGAAATATAAGAAAATTTTATGTAAATTGTACAAAAATAAATATGACTCTGTAGAGCTGGAATAGAGAATGGATCAGTACAAATGTTCAAGCATTATGCATGTAAGATGGATTCCTGAACACATCACACCTGCCTGATCCCCAAAGTTGCTAACATTTCAGACTGCCAACAGGTACACCAAAAAAGAGCAAAAACCAAAATATTGGTACCATACAGATTGACTTCACAGCTTATCTTTGCTCTCAAGTATGAATAAGAATGGTGTTTTGAGAAAAAATGGATAGTCACCTAAAAGCAGAGACTTACACTGACTTCCACTGGAAAGAAAAGTTTTATGCTAGAGGAAACTTTGCCAATTAAAAATTCATTAATGAATTAATAGGTTATACAAAACTTTCAATTTTCTGTTCTAATTATAACCCATTAGGAAAGTAATTGCCAGTATTCATTGGAAGAATTTTTGTATAGGATCCCAGATTGCTTGGCTTAAACAGTATCACTCTGCTGACCGTGGCAGAGCTTCAGCAGCAGCATCTGCACAACTGAATGAACATTCAGATATGAGGCACATAAAGCTCTTGCAAAGTAGAGGTTAGACACTGCCTTGCTTAAGGCAAACTTCATAGAAAACTATCTGCCCAATGTAAGTTAATCTTCAAGCAGCAGAAAGCCATTGCAGTGTAGAGAGGCCTTGTGCACCTAATGTATTCTTAGATAAATTTCAGTCATATATAATGTACCCAATAAATTCTGTTCAATCTCAAAATGTTTGGAACTTAGGTTACATGTTGGCATAATACCTGGCGAGATGTAAGAAAAACACATGATTACTGACATGCTTGGCAGAGGGAATTACATTTGTCACAGCCAAGAAAAGAAGCAATTTTAGTTTCTCAGCATTTTGGGAAAGATTTAATTTCATTATTGATTAAAGTGTGGGGGTTTTTTATTTACTAAATACAAATGTAATGAAAAACATTGCCTCTACCAATGAATTTTAAAATTCATTTAATTTGAGTGGGAATGACAGTGCTTTTTTTTTCTGACAATGTTCCTGATTATCAACCATGACATAATTCTAAGATCATACATACGTATTGAATGTACAGAAAGCTTTAACATGGAAATCAAAGTATTCACTACCTTAGAGGCCATGCATTATATATCCAAGAAAAGAAAGGCAACAATCAAACATTCCTTTTGCTTACTCATGAAATCTTGGGATATCAGACTATATTTTCATCCGGGAAAACCAAGCTTCATGTAGAGCCCTACAGTTAGCACATGTAAATTTGCTGAAAGAGCATGTGGACAACTGCATAAACTTACACAGGGATGGACAGATAATTTGCTATCATATCTGAATTCTAACTTATAGGCAGGTGGCAGACATGACTACATCTGTTGTACTTGAAACTACTTAAGTCCCTGAAGGAGCAAAACCACTGTGGGACATAGGTGAAGAATAGCAATATCAGGTGTCGTTTTATAATGTTACAGTTGTAGTGAAAATTCTCTTTTATGCTTAAATCTCTCCTTGAGGTCTGTGGCCAAATGTGATCAACACTGTAAAACATACCAACAGACAATTCATGCTTATTAGGATAAGAACCGAAGTAACCAAAATTAATAGGAGAAAGGCAGCACTTACTTCCAGTCATTAGATGAAAAAACATAGGCACTGAAAGATTAAATGATTTGCTGTATTGAGTTTGGTGCCAAGGTTTTGGTAGCAGGACACTTACAAAGGCAGCTTCTCTGAGAAGCTGCCAGAAATTTCCCCTGTCTCAGATGGAGAGAGTGCCAGCCAGCACCAGGATGGACCTGCTGCTGTCCAAGGCCAAGCCCATCATCAATAGTGACAGTGCCTCAGGATAACATATTTAAGATGCTTAAAAAGTTACTTTACAGGAGAAATTGCAAGCAGAGAAGAGTGAGAATATGTGAGCAGAACAACTCTGCAGACACCAGTGTCAGTGAAGGAGGGCAAGGAGGTGCTTCAGGCACCGGAGCAGACATTCCCATGTAGTCTGTGGTGCAGACCGTGGTGAAGCAGCTGTGTCCCTACAGCCCATGGAGGACCATGGTGGAGCAGATATCCACCAGCAGCCTGTGGAACCCACCCTGGAGCAGGTGAATATGCCCAAATGAGGCTGTGACCCTGTGAGGGACCCACGCTGGAGCAGCTCACATGTGAGTATCTGATCATATCTGCCATATCCCATCAACCTGCACTGCTGCAGGAGAGGAAGTGGAGAATTGAGGAAAAATTAAGCCTTGGAGTAAAAGAGAGGTGGGGAGAGGTGGTTTGATTTCTCTTTTTCCATCTCTGATTTGGTTGGTAATAAATTCAGGTAATTTATGCAAGCTGAGTATGTTTTATTTGTGATGATGAACTGGCCATTATCTCGAGCCATAAGGCTTTCATTAGGTTTTTTCTCTCCTGTACAACTGGGGAGGGAAGGGGTAGAGCTGCTTAGGTGGCATCCAGCCAGGCTCAGCCCATCCTGTTTGTTTGTGATCCCATAATATGGGACAAGGCCATGGAATTGGACCTAGACCATCTGACCCATCTTGTGCCTATTGCTTTAAATATTATATAACATATACAGCAACATACTCTGATAAATTTTGCAGCCTAAAGCTATGACTATCTCATAATGAAAAACTAGGTATTTTGATTATCATTCAAATTATTTAAGGTCAAGAGAAGGTTTAAAGATACTTCTTCTCCATCAGTATTACACCTCTCAGATTTCAATATTGGCAAGAAAATAAAATCAAAGAAAAACATCTAATCCTTATGCAAGAAGCACTTGTCTAGATGTAATAGTACACTTAGTACACTTGATATTGTGTTAAAAAACATCTCCACAACACAATTTTGCTCTCTGAGTGAACTGCTAATTGCATTCAAGGTCAGGTATGACTAACAGCTGACTTTTTCCATTTACTTATGATGAATTCCTGCTTATTAGAACACTGGATAACTGTAAAACAGTTTTAATTATTTAACTATCAGTACTCCTAACTACTTGTTTATGTAGATGTTTCTCATGACAAGAAAGAAACACAGAGGTGTTTACGATCACTTGCAATGTTATGGAGCAACAGGTGAAATGTTCTGGGAACAAGCTGAATCTCAAGTCAATGGAGATTTGTTCACAGTTTCTAATAATTTCTATTTTTTTATAGGTTGAAATACTAAAAAAAAAAAAGTTGAAGCCTGGGATATCTATCAGAGTACTAATCCAGATCTCGACAGCAAAATCAATTTATTGCCTACTGACAAGGTAAGCCACTGCCTTGAAGGATATATATTCTGAAGACTTACAGAGTATAATGATGTGAAGGTGCTGAAGAGATAAGAGGTTTATTTTCAAATTTTTGGTGCATATGCTGATGTCTTGCTCTCTGTTCTTACTCCTCAGTAAAATACAATATTACAGCCCTTAGGTCCAGGAACACAATATAAAAAGATTCTTCTAATGGAATAGGGAGTATTTGCTGTTCTCTACATCAATCCAAGGTATAACAACACTTGGTCTCCATGCAAAGAAAAACCCCAAAATGTAAAGGCACATCTGACCTTTATTTTATAGTTCTTAAAAAACCAAACAAAAACAAAACCAAAAAAACAAACAACTGACCAAAACACAGTCTCAGTATCTACCTACTGCAGTCTTAGAGGAACTCAAGAGGAAACCAAAGTTTGATTAATAGAATGCTGAAATGGTTATGTGTGAATGCCTCTGTTCTCTGTGACTCCAGCTAATATGAAAGGCCCATGTGATAGATAAGAGCAGCTCAAGACACTACAATTTTAGGCCGAGTAGTATTTCAGTGAAAAAATTATTGAGAATTTATTTCCAGTTCTCCAGAGGTAAGAGGTAACTTTTCTGAACCTATTTGACTGTGAAACCTAACATTGAGGAATTCAGCACCCACCCGAGCTGGTTTATGGCCTTCAAGACTTTCTGGGGTCTATCCAAATACAAGCCACCTCAAATCCTAACACCTGAAGGTCAGACTGGCAAGCTGGCTAACAACAGCTAAGATTATTTTATTGATCATTGCCAAATGAAAGGTCACCTTTCTTGCATGTGCATATTCTCTCATACATGTTCCTGCACAGCATCTGTATTTAGCCCTACCTTGGGAAGGTATCTTTCTTGACTGAGATTTTCATTTTCAAGGTCTTGTATTTTTGAATATGCATTGACTTCACACTTTATTTTCAAACTTGACATCAGGCATTAGAATCATGTGCCAATATATAGGTTGGTCCATCTCTTTGACTGTATGCATGGAGGTGTAACAGATAGAGGTGAAGACTAAGCAGACACCAAGATGAGAAAGGAGAAAGAATTTTGGAAGATATTTTTACCTCAAGTAAGACAAGGATGTAAATGATATAGTTATAATGCAGAATCTATTTTTTTTAAAGGAAAGCTGATGAATAAAATAAATCTTATAAGGACAGAGGAGAAAAAACCATTGGGAATAAGTGAAGTAATTTCTACAGCTGCATGGTTAAAATTAATACAACTAAAATTAATATTTAGCAAACTATTCACTCTTGTTGCCCTCTCTCCTCAAAAATAATAATTTTTTTACCAGACGGATCAAATATATAATAATACACGTTGTTGCAGGTTTGTGCAACTGATCTTCCAACTCTGATTGTTGTCTGAGTTGTTGTCACAAAGATCTATAGCTATCAGTATGAAGTCACAAGAAAAAGAAAAAAAAAGTCTTCCTGTGAAGCACGTTAACAATCTAAGATAGCTGTCAGTGACAAACAGACAGAATCTGTTCAACCACTACATATTTTTTGTTCTCTTACTAGTTAAAGCTTTGCCTTTGCATTTCCCACATCTATTCAGGGAGCTAAGAGTGCAATAAATGCATTAAACCCATCAGAGATAAGGAAAGAGAGAAAGGAAAAAAGAACCCCAACAAAACAATACAAAAACTCCTATCTATAAAAAGATGGATAGCCAGCAGAGATCTATGAATAATTTAAAAGGCACCTGTCTCTCTTCATATTGGCAGCTTTGAACTACTCTTGCCTTGCAGATATATTTCAATTGCCTGAGCAAAAAGTATTGGCTCAAAACTCTCAAAAAACTTAAAAGTGCTTAACGTTCCTCCAAGATGCTTTAAGGAAAACTTTACCACTATACAAAAGCATTTCAGCTTACACTGTGCATGCATTTATTGATGACAGCTGTAACAGAAGCAGCAAATCACTGGGGGAAGTAGAGCATTCAATTAAGCAGAGAGTCTTTACATCAAATTAAGCTTTCTATTACAAGTTAAGTCCCAGCTCAGCTGCAGGTAGCTGAAATTCAGACAGAAATCTTGGAATGAAACATATGGCCTGTGTTATCATGGAATTGTTTAGGTTGGAAAAGATCTCTAAAATCATTGAGTCCATTCTTTGACTGATCACAACCCTGTCAGCTAGACCATAGCACTAAGTGTCACATCCAGTCCTTTCTTGAGCATCTCCAGGGATGGTGACTTGACCTTCCTCTTGACCAGTTTGTTCTATGCTTGACAATCTTTCCATGAGGAAATGCTTCCAGTTGCCAAAAGTGAACCTCTCCTAGTGCAGCTTGAGGTTGTGTCCTCTCATCCTGTTGCTAGCTGACTGGGAGAAGAGACCACCCCCTATCTGGCCAAAACCTTCTTTCAGGCAGTTGTAGAGAGCAGTGAGGTCCCCTCTGAGCCTCCTTTTCTCCAGGCTAAACAACCCCAGCTCTCTCAGCTGCTCTTCATAGAACTTCTGTTCCAGACCCTTCACCAGCCTTGTTGCTCTCCTCTGGACATGCTGCAGCATCTCAACATCCCTCCTTAACAGAGAGTGCTGAAACTGGAGGTTTCCAAGGTGTGGCCTCACCAGTGCTGGGTACTGAGGGACAATCACTGCCCTAGTCCTGCTGGCCACACTATTTTTGACCCACGACAGGATGCCATTGGCTTTCTTGGCCACCTGGGCACACACTGGCAGCTCATGTTCAGCTGCTGTTGACCAATACCCCCAAGTCCTTTTCTGCCAGGCAGCTTTGCAGCCACTCTGTCCCCAGCCTGTGGCACTCCTTGGGGTTGCTGTGACCCAAGTGCAGGAGGATGAGTGAGATGATCATAATGAGCTCTACTGGGCTAAAAAAATATAATAATTTCAGAATATATGAAGAGAACCTCATTATCTTTTTGATCTTATTATCCAGAGGAAACACTGTGATCTGAACCTAAATAATTTGTTAGGTGCTGGGGATTATGCCCATTCTGTTGGACTAAAAAAAAATCCCAAGCCCAAATCTTTAAAATAACCCCATTATGTGTGATTATAATGAGAGTTGTGATAAAGTGCTGGTAACAGCATTCAGCATGATAGTGTGCCTTTTCACAGAATCATTTGTTGTACAGTGTTGATTCTCACCTTCACGTCTGTCAAAGGTAATTATTTGGGCTTAGAAATTGTCATTTAGCCAGGTGAACAATAACAAAGAAGTTTATAGCACATGGGTTAATAGACAGGTCACAGGAATTTTCCAGAATAATATTGTAAAAGAATGAGCTAAATACCTGTCCCCACATGAAGGAGTCTATTAGGATCTGACAATAATTAGCAGGAATGGGCAAACACATTTCAAAAGACAATAAATATGGCAATATACACATCTTTAAGAACGTGTGTATTATCAGAATTGAAACATCTTGTTACACAGAGGGATTTTCAGCAGAATTAAAAGAATTCATCATATCACTGTTAATTTTTTTTAAGTTTGCATCTCAAATTCTCAAAAACTATGTCAAAATCTCAAATCTCAATTAAAAAATCACTGTTTGAGAATAAAACTTTTAATCTGTGGAAATTAGTTATGACCAGTGACTTCCATCACAGATGCTTTTGCATCTTAGAAGTATATTGCAAAAATAAAGAAAAGGGACTGATTTTAGAAAGGTAATCCATTACCTACAAAACCTGAAGCATTAGTAGTAGCATGTAAGGTGAGATTTTCTGGAACTACTTTGGTATTGCCTTGGCCTGCTCCGTTCAAAATAGAGCTGTCAGCACTTTGTAAATAGAAGACATTACCAAAGACAGTTAAAATCTGTGTCACTGACCTCTCTCAGAAAAGAAAGTTGGCCTAAATTATGAGGGCCTCAAGGCTGTATTTGTTCAATGTTTTGCAAGGCTGAAGCAATCATCATTGTCAGCTTTTACAAGCAGAGAATGAGGGTAGCATTTGTGCAACTGGTTTCTGTGATACAGTTCTTGCCTTGAATTTCCACACAGCTTTCCCAAGTTTTGCTCTTTCATCACGAATTTCAAATGTAAGTAGTTCTAAAATATAAATTACTGAAGTGAGTTTTCCTGATGATATCGAAGCAGTACTTCAGTCCCATCCCTGAGAAATCACGTACCAGTGAGAGGTTATTTTCTTCAGCAAAGTTTCCTGTTGAAACAGTGTATTCTGGGGATAATGGGGGTGTGGCAGGAAGATGAAGATGAAATATTCTGATCTATCCTTCTACTTGTGAGTTCATCTTCCCTATAGTGACATAAAATAGAGCAATACTGTACACCTTCCTGCCTGAATCCTGGACTGGAACTGACAACTTCCTTTCCAGGCCTCTCTTCTTGAGATGCAGTGCAACAGTGAAAACACGAAAAATGCAAATTAAAAATAGAGCAGCTATTCTTCAGAGCAGCTCTCAATAGTATCTTAGGATATTATCAGGGGAATGCCAGCAGCTGATCTCAGCAATAAGGAAGCTGGAGGTACTGAAGAGAATCACAGTGGCAATACAACATTTAAAGGACTTCTACTGAAAGAAAAAAGAAAAGAAAAGAAAAGAAAAGAAAAGAAAAGAAAAGAAAAGAAAAGAAAAGAAAAGAAAAAGAAAAAAGAAAAAGAAAAAGAAAAAAGAAAAAGAAAAAAGAAAAAGAAAAAAGAAAAATAAAAAATAAAAAAAATTAAAAAAATAAAAAGAAAAAGAAAAAGAAAAAGAAAAAGAAAAAGAGAAAAAGAAAAAGAAAAATAAAAGAAATTTTATTAGAGAAATATTGCTTGCCATAAAAAGTCCATAGTTTTCTCAGTTTTCTCAGTTTGTTTAAATATACTTGTGAAGAAACTCATTAAATTATCAATTTTATAATTCTGCTATGCATGTCATCCTCTTTTGTTTTTGGGAACAAGTAAATGTGATCACTATCTGAATAAAAACTTTTTTGCTATTAGAAAACCAAGAAATTCAGAACTCTGATTATAAATCTGTGAATAGATTCAATAATTCATACAGAAAGCCAAATCATAATTAAAAAAAAAAACCTACCAAACATCAGAATGAACTTAAACATCAGAATGAACTTGCTTTTCTTTACACAAAAAAAAGAAAATTTCAAAAAAACTCAATCATGTTTCAACAAGATATTTTATGTTCACAAACACAGAATTAGAGAAATACAACAGAGATAACAATCAGAAAAATATTGAATACATTTAATGGAGTATTAAATCCTGATAGTCTAGGCATATTTATTCAAATATTTAGCATTTTTCAGCCTTTATTTCTTATATCATATTTGGAATCAAGAAGTGTTGGTATTGCAACTTTACTGAGGTAATTTTCCTTTATTTCCTGGGAAGTCTCAATCTTAATCAATAAACTCAGTTTCATGTCCTATTTATTATTTTTAAAAGGTTGACATTATGAGCAAACTAGCAGGGCATTTAGTAGAGTCACTGTAAATATTTCATTTTAGGCGATGAAGCTCATTTCATGCATCAATCAAAATGTAATTTTCTTTAGTAATACACAAATGTGATGGGTTTCACCTGTGTGCCTTTATGGCAGCAGGTACACAATTTATGAACTTCATAGAAGCAATATGGAGATAAAATCAATTTTTAAATATATGCTTAGTATTTTACTAAATTACAAAATGAATGCAATTAGAAAAACTTTCTATTTCCTAAAATTTAATTATCTGGTATAGGTTTGCTCCTTGAAAGATTAGGTTCAGTAGTCATATAATGCAAGATGCACTATTCAAAAGAGGTATTACTCTTTTGAAGTAAAGCAAGACTTTTGTAAAAAATTAACCACTCAGAATGAAAAAAATATTGGGAGAGCTATTTTTTTCTCCAGATAACATAACCATTATTTTAGAAATAGTTTGATACCATCTTAGAATTAAACACATATTACTGCTGAAAACAACCACATAAAATGGAATTTGCTGATTGCATGTTTATTTCCTAGAACAACAAGAAATTTCAGGCAAGAGACACTTTTTTTTAAACAAAATGCCACATATGCAAAACTTGTATAACAAAGAATTGAAAGGTACTTTTTTCTCCTCTTTCTAGGCCCGTTCTTAATTTCTCTGATGTCCCTTCATATGAGGATTCACATCAGTGGGTCTTCTTTCCAATTTCCTCCTGCTTACCCCAAGAAAACTTAATAGACTTTGTCTTCCAGTTCTACATTCTTGCCCTTGAATCACAGCTACAAATATGTGTCAATGGCAATTACAGCATTTCTGATGTTTTTCAGAAGGTCCTCAATTTCCTGAGGTAAATATGCAAATATATGAAAATGAACAATGTACAAATATAAAATTTAAATATAGGAAATGTAGCAATTATGATAATACTAATATAATACATATTTTAATAAATTCTTAATATGACTCTGCAAAACTCCAAATATATGCAGAGAACCAGAATTGCTTTGAGTTTTGGGGCCTCAGTGCAAGTCAGTGTGTGGTATCAGTGCAGACCTGCTCACCAGCTACTGGGAACTTCCTGCTGGAAACTGGTGAGAGGAGGCTTCCATCCTGAATAAACTCTCGTGCCATCTTTGGATTGTCTTCACTTTTTAGGTTGTATTTTTGTCTTCTCTCTATGTAACTTCATTGGCAAGGGTCCCTACAGCAGATTTTTCTGACACATGCAGGAAAAATCTTTCATAGCACCAGTGTTACCATATAGACATCAATTTAATCCTTGTTGTTTCAATGCTCTGTGCAAACACAATGCACAGTTCACAGGTGCCACAGTAAATAATTGGATATAACCACTTGGTGTCCTCACTCCTCTGGCCTTGCAAAGGCTTTGAAAATGTTATCTAACAGCCAGTGGTGACTTGGCAGCAGCCATTAGTTTTCTCCTTTTATTGGAACATTTGCTGAGAAATGCATGATGATGTAGAGTCATTTTTTAGATATTTATTTAATAGAATTTTTTTTTTTATAAAGAAAAAATATTTAAAGCCACTGTACCTAAAGGTGACTCTTACAGGGACTTGTAACATCATGGCATGTACAACTTGGGAAGGGAGTAGTACATGCATTGGGATAAAAAAGAGTACAAACGTCACCTGACTATAAGTACTTGTAAAAATAGGTGGATTTTAATTTTGGTAGACTACAGATTTTTAAGCACATGTTTAGCCCTAAGTCCTTGGACAGTCTAACTATACAACAAGTTTACAGCTAATGATGTGCACACCTAAAAAAAGTAGCATGGCTTTAAAATTTTTTCAAATATGCTAAAATCTTTGTCTTTTTGCTCCATTTCTTAATGGGCTGGTGATATTTTCTTTCAGAGTAACTCCTTGTCATATTATGGCCTCAAATGTTACCAAATACTTGCTCCACTTTGTAGAAAGGCAGATGAAATTAAATAACCCAACATTTTGTTTCTCCTTTACAAATTCCTAGTACAGTTCAGAAAGCATCTGTCCTTGCTAAGATTTAAAGAGAATGGTTGCCAACAATCCCAGAAAGACTTAAATATCAGCCAAGAACAGAATAGAGGTAACGTAATCCTGGGTTTTATCATGCCTCTTATATCTGAACCAGAGAAAATATGCAAGTGAGGAGCTTGTTATTCCAACTCTAGATAATTAAATGATCCAGAAAGCAACGGAATTGCTTTTGAGGGTAGGAATGAGATAAAATGATGAAACTCTCTAACTCACGGATTTTCATGTGCAGAATCTGAATCTGAATACTCTTTTAACACTTGGTGTGATATTTTCTATGACTTCTGAGGAATTGTTTCTGAAAGGTGATGAGAATTAACTTTGTGATGGTGTATTAACATATGTGTTTCTGGATTGGATTAAATTGCTCACATTTTACAGAATCAACTTGCTGTTTGATCTGTCTGTATTGAATGCATATGCCTGGTCTGAAATGCAGTTGATGTAGCTAGATCCACTTGAATTTTGTAGTTTTTTCATGTATGGAATACAACACTCAGGATCATGCCTTAAGTCTTGCTCCTAGGAACACAGTAGAGAATTAGTCTGTTGAAACTCAGTTGTGTAAACATGACATTACCTACAGCACACTGAGATTCAACTTTCTGCAGAACCTTTCTTACTTAAACTGTGCATGCTTTGCATAACAAAACCCTACAACATATAACAGTAGACTACTTCAGGGCTTGAAAGACTGGTGCTAGAGTTTTGAAACTCAAAGCTTTGAAGATACCACTATTTTTCTCTGAAAAAAAAAGGATTCTTGAGGTCACATACTACTCCTTTTTGTTTTGTCATTAGTTATGGGAGTGGGTTGTGTGGTATGTCTCCAAGGAAGACAGAGGGAACAGCCCTCATATATAAAAACAATACAAAGACACAAGCATTAGCAAAACATGCCATTTTCTGCCATAATATTTAGCTCTCCTACTTAGATTTTGTGAAATAAAATTTTATAGTATGAGAGAAAAACCGCAAACCCCTCACTAAGCATTTTTAAAGCCATGGGAATTGCACACACCCTAATTCCTTGTACTTTTAAATTGTTCTTTACTGGGTATCTTTAAGTACAAATTTCTCTCCCTCATTACCAGACTGAGAGAGTCTGTTAATATCAACAAAAGCAACAACAATAACAAAAATATCACTGTACTTTTCCAGAACTCAAGGTATTATTGCTGGCACAGAAGAGTACATTTACCTTTTAGGAAATCTGACAAGTGATGTATGAAAAGTCTGACATGCTTCACAGAATGCTAGTAAAGCACAACATGAATTAATGAGTGTTGATAGAAGTAGGCATAATAGTTAAGGCAGCTCTATTTAATCAAAATACATGGAATTTATGGTTCTATTCATCTGTAGAGGGGAGGTGCTTTCATTTTTCCATAAAATTTACATCAATAACGTTCAGCAATCTGCTCATTTCTAGCTACTAAATTTCTTTCTCTAGTCATGCACTTCTCTTGTGAGCTCTGGACACTTAGAAATATGGGGGAAGTACTCAGCATGCTTAATAACAATATTTTAAACAGATTTAAGTTCTCCTCCTCCTGTTAGATGTAGGCAGTTTTGCAAAGGCTTTCCTTGCAAAAGTTCTATCATGATGCTTTTTGTTTCTTTGTCTCTGACTTCAGCATAAACAAAAATTGCAGAAGAAAGCAGAGGACCCTCAGCCAAACAATCATCACTGTAAGGACTTAAAGACTGTAAGGACCTGCCTATCTCAAACACTGTCAAGGTCACAGAAAAGACTAGCTTAAAGATAAGTCCCCACGGCAATAACTTGAGGGAAGAACAGAAGGGAGGAATTTGCAACAAGAAGAAAATGCTCATTCCAGGCCTGGTGGAGGAAGATCTGCTTAGCACATCCTGGTCAACACATCCAGACAAAAATTCCTGCTGTGGCAAACTGTGGGAAAGGAAGCAACTGCTCACACACATGCTGCCCCAAGTTATGGGAACATCTGTGACCACCCCATGGATACCCAGACCTTGGACTGTATAAAGGTGGCACCCCCAGAAGAACGACTGCAGGACCCCACCACCAAGAAGCCCAGGCTGAAGAAGGACAAACAGGACAATGTTGGATCCACAGGTGGTGACTGCCTTCCACTTGCCCCCACTCTTTCTGCCCTCTCCTTTTCTTTCTATTTTTAACCCCTCTCTCTACCACACATATATTGTTAAATAAAATCCATGTTGTTGTCTTTGACATATGGTGTCATTTGGACCTTAATTTGGACAGAGGCATCTCTCACTAACTGGATCTTAACAATCACCCAGAAAAAAAAAAAAAAAAAAGCAGCTAAAAAATGCATCACGCTGTGAAGGAAGGGATCAAAACCTGTACTTTCCAGCTCTTCATAAAGACAGCAGCCTTTCCAGGGTCTTATGCCAAAGTTTGCACATTTTTTGAGAACTGACACAGAACAGAGATGATAAGGGACAAGGGAGCAGCTGCTTGCTTTGGACTGTTCTACTGGCAACATTGCTGGATTTTGCACTAAGTGACAGTGGCTTTATATTCACCAGCTTACAGTTCTCCTCTATCACTCATCCTCAATAGGAGTGGAATGCAGCTGCAGCTAAGACACCACTAGTGATGAGCTAAGCTGATAAGACAGAGAAGAAAGAAATAAAAGCCGTGTAATAGTATGGCACAAAAAAACATCAAAAACCAAAAAACAAAAGCTGAGCTTTAAATTTTCACAGCTCTTATTTGTTTTAGAGGTTCCTGGTCTATATTTCTTGTCCCCTACTTGTAATACAGGATTCTCTTAAGAGGAGGCCCACTCTTCTTGTGAGCCTTGGTGGAGGGCAGTGCAAGGGGTTAAGGCCATGTAGTCTGTTTTCAAACTGTTTTCAAATATTATTATGTACATAATACAAACACACACAGATTTAAGTACAAGTTTATGGAAGAGATACTTCCCTGAAATTAGTCCAGTAGCATATTGTAAATGAATAGAGATTGAGTTGGGTGCTTCTGGGTGAAATAGTTCTACCTCTCAGTATGAGTTCTCTAAAAGAAGGAAATTTTTGGCCAGGGTATCCCATGAGAGTGTAAAATAGGCTTCTAATGGAAATGGTAGCTCTTAGAGTCTTGGTGATAGACAATTATGAATGACTTGATGAAAAGTTGTAATGGAATTTAGAAGCATGGGATTTTTCTTACAGTGCTCACTGGAAACTACATAATGGGGGACATGGAAAAATTTAGAAGACTATAAATCATGCAGGACTTTAAGGAGGTCTTTGTGTTTCCTATTTCTTTTTAAGCATTTCAGCAAAGCTACCTTAACTCTTCTGATAGATGTGAAAAATTTCTTTAGTTGCTGCTGTTCATTTCCAGATAAGATAATGGACCATGAGGTACAGAATGGTGCCTGAAAGTTATCATTAATTTACTTCCTATTTCTTGTAAATTTATAATACATTTTTGAGGCCTATCTTTTTATTGTCATGGAGTCTTTTCAGAAATGTAGTAATAAATGCACTGATTTTGCAGCTTTACTTGTCTTGAAACAGCTAGTATGTCTTTGCTGACAGATCCATCCATGAAATAGCCCTAATAATGTAATTTAAAATATGGAAAGTGTTGTGCTTGTTTTGCTTCTGTATTTTGGAACCTATTGCTATTCAATTTAGTACTCTAAATGAACTCATATTATATCCCATTATTGAGGAAAATGACCACCTGCCTCCCACATATGTTGATTACAGTTTTAAACAGTACCATTTGAAAATCTTGACACTCATCAGTGACAGGGTTTGAGCACACAGACTCTGTCACTCAGAAAAAAAGATATGAGGGAACATAATGTGAATTTTCAAAATTATTTCAAATTTTTTTTTCATTTTCTAGCCTTTGATTTGCTTGTAACTTTTCAGATTAATAAAAAATTTAAAAATTACTTCCTGAAGTAATTTTTTTGTAATTTTTCCTCCTAATTTAGAGTCTATTTCATTGCTGTTATTGTTGTTGTTGTTATTATTATTAATAATATTATTATTACTTTCCAAAGTTTTATTTTTATGCAGTCTTCAGGTCTTTTGAAACAGTAGAACTCTTCTGGCTGTAAATTGCGACTTTCATGCAAGCTACCTCTCCAGACAGAACAGGACATCAAAAATCTGACTTAACCTTATCCGGGCTTTGGGTTGTCCATATCTAATGATTTAGCAGAGCTACTACAGGTATTTTAAAACCTACCAATTCAAAGACAGGTAGGGATCTAGTCTGAAGGTTAGATCAAGACATATTCTTGAAATAATATTTTCTATTAATATGTAGCAGCACTGTGCAAAATAAGATAATCCCACTTTTGATTATGCCAGTCTTTATAACCTCTACATACTCTGTGGTAACACTTGGTTGTGGAGCAGGTAAGCTCTTGCCCCTGGGCAGATACTTAAAATGGCTCACAAGCTCGATGAAATAATTTAGGTCTGAGTCTTATCTTGAGGAACTACCAGAGGCATCCTGTTGCAAAACTACAAAATGTTCAGAACTCAAAACACAGTCTATAGTATTACAGCTAATACTGTATGGGCAAATTTGCTTGCAAAGTTACATTGTTGTCTTCCACATATAATAGTTATGAATTCATTCTGTACTTTAAGATCATGTCCAATTTCTTGATTTTTATGAAGGGATAAGGATTTGCCAGATACACTCACTGAAACAAATATTAAAAAGGCTGAATACTAGGGGAGGCACAACTGAGCAGTCTGTGCTATAATCTTGTCTTAGGAGATGAGAGGTAACTTCTGCTTCTGACAGGATGCATGTCCTCACTTTGGGTATATCTTGCTAACCTTCCATGAGTCATTGGCTGCTAAGACCTTTAGACTTTTTGGGAGCCCATACTCTTTCTGTCTCCAAATCCTGCTGTAAGGGAAAATATTTTCAATTTTCAGGGCTCTTCTGAGGATAAGGATGTTTTCAGTTCTTGAGAAATATGCAAATACTGCCTTGTTTTACAGTTTCCCAAACATTTCGAAGGAAGGAATTTTTAAATTAAGACTGACAGCAAATCTGTTTCTCAGGGCTCAAAATTTCAAATTCCTACCAACTCCACAGGTCCCTAAATGAATGTGGTCTCATTTCTTACATCATGACACAGCTTTTGATACTCACTGTACAATTTGACAGCTCAAACAATGTAAACCCTATTCTTAGGAGTGCCATAAGGAGAGGCAGAAACTCTGGGATTTCTGCTTCACCAGATGCATCATTATTTTGATGGCAGAGCACCCTCACAGACACAGAGGTTCATGTCTGTCCTGTTTCTCTCTGCTGCAGGTTTACTGCTGTAAGTGAATGACACCGGTGACGAACAATAGAAAAACAGAACAAAGGCTGTGATTGTGTCATTTGTCTGCCTACAGACAACAGGTCACCCCTAGCAGACTACTGGGCCTGTTTTATACTAGTGCTGCTAAAGTTCTGGACAAATGTATTTTTTGGCTGCTGCTGTGGGAGACCTAAGCAGAGAGGGGTCCCTCCCAGCACAACCAGCAGGTTTCAAATCCATGTTTTCCCTCCCACTAACAGAAGAAGGGAAAAGTCTGGCTTTTCAAGGCTTTCCCCACAGCTCTCTGTCCCAGCTGTGTCCCTTCTCCTTCACTGTCCCCTACCTGCAGCAGGAGCAGTCTGCCCTTGGCCCTCCTTTATTGTCTGCACTGCAGAAAAGCCTTGGAGTAACTTTCATAAAGATCACGGCAACTTCCCAGAATTCTGTCCCCAGGGAGATGCCGTGACAGAATGCATTTAACAACTCGGGACCCTACAGGTGACAACAGGGACACTACAAAATTGCAAGAAGCTGTCTTTAAAGGACAGCAGAGCTGGTGACACAGAGGCTGACACACACCCAAATAGCATCTGAATACATAAGCAGCATACTGAATGCTCTCTGTCAAATCTTCTGCATGACCCAAGACTATTTGGAACTCACAGAAAGTGTCATCTAAGAATGTCTTCACAACAGTAACTGAGGATTTGAAGAAACAATGAAACCATGAACTGCTAACTTAGAAAGCTGTCCAATTCCTGGAATTATCAAACCTGAATAAGATTACATGCTTTCTAATAAAGCCATTTTATGAATTAGAGGAAAGGTCAAAGGAGGGTGATTAGAGAAACCACAGTACCTCTTTGGGCAAACTTACTGAACAATCTTACCTCTAAAGCAAGATTACAGTTAAGACTATTTGCTAATGCAAATGTGAAAATAAAGGAAAATGTCATCAAAATGCATGCAAAATTAAATTCACAAATATCAAGAAGAGTCGTGGCTGAAGGGACACAGAAGATCTGCATGGAAAAAATGGTCTTGGGATCAAAGGCCTTCTGTGAACCAGTGTCCAACAGAAACAAACATGTATTCATTAAGAGAATATCACACAAGTCAGATTTTACACATAACTAGATGGGAATTTGAGAAAGTAATTACAAAAACATTTGTGGTCAAAACCCCCTTTTTTAAGGAAGGCATCTGTTTTTTTCATTTTTCATGTTTGCAGAAAAAACTAAGAAGCTATCAAGATGCTTTTCTAGGATAAAATTTTAATGATCGTATTTTGTAAGCAGGTACATTTTAATAAAGATTTTTACTGTTTTAAAACTATGAATGAATATGAAAACCACAATTGCCGAAAAGCGCTACATTTGTTTTAGAAAACAGGTTTGTGAGAACTGGCGATTACAGCTGGTGTCATTACTAGGTTCAAAAAGATCTCTCTGCATTCTGAAATTTTTGGAGATAAGAAATCAGTAAATTGCTGAGTCTGCATAAGACAGTGATGCAGTGCAAAACAGGCAAGTAATATTCAATCTGTCACGAGATGCAAACACAATAAAGCAAAATGCAGAGAGACAACTGGACAATGAAGAACACATCTATAATATGGAGTTGAGCCTGCTCATGTCAGCCCAAGGTGTGAGGAAAAACCATCCCTGTCAGATGATTTCACTGGGCCAGCAATACCTTGGTGTGGATGAAACAATGCTAACAGAAGATCCTTTCTGCTGTTATTCAGGGACCTGGTGTTATTAAGCAAGCCAAAGAGCTTGTGTCAGCATGCTCCATGTCTACATAAAGGGGGTTTGCTGATGGCACAGCAGAACCTTCCTAGCATAAACAAGGTTAAAAACGTCTTCAGAATATGTGGAAAAGGGAAATGGAACTGTAATGTTGCAAAGCAAAATTGCCATTTTATAATGATGTGGTCAGAATACAAACAGGATCAAAATAAATAACAGTTCGAATAATGAAGATCCAAATACATCAACAAAGTCAGATTTCAGTTCATACTGATTATGCCTACAGTATATATATATATACATATGTAGATATATGCCTACAGAAAGAGATCCTATTCCACTCAATTTGAAGGAAAGATTCATATAGCAAACACATGTCAAAAGTAAGCAAACATGTTTGGAGAAATCATGGTAGGGTCTTCAAAGCAGAGGTAGGAAAAGACTACTGAAAAGTTTTGTTAAGGTCATGATGACTTTCAGAGCATGACACCTGGTAATGCACAAAATAACTCAACCACTATAATAGAAAAAAAAAAAGTGAGCAATTATATACACTGCAGAGAACAAAACCAAGACAAACTTTACATTATTGCAAAAGCTAGAGACACCATTGTGAGGAAAAGCTGCCTGACAGCCCTTTAAAACAGCTTATTTGCATAAATCCAAATAGTTTAGAAAATCCTCTCTGCTAAATTTCTGCAATAAACAATATTTTTTTCTGATTTAACTAAAGCAAAACCAGTGCAATTAAAATGCCGAAGGTAGGCAGCAATGATTGCTACAGCAGGCAGCTACTTCAGGAATTTTGTATGCCAACATGTAGAGTTAGTGGCCCAAAAGCACTTGTCAGCAAGGATAATGTCCCCTGCACAAGCCGTGACATGGGACAATAGAAGGTGAGGTAAAATTTTTCTGTAAGTAACAAATATGTGAAACTAAATATCAACCTAAACAGTCATTCCATAAAAGTTGTACACTTGATTAATTATTTCACCTAACTCTTATCAACAAACCAATCCTCGTGCATCAGAGACATTCTGGGCACTGAAAAAGTGCAAAGGAGAATTATCATAGCTGTTACATGTAGAAAATAGGATGATCATCTTTATGGACAGGAAACTGAGTAGAAAGTGATCTCTTTAAATACATATAAAAAAGATTAGTATCCACATGCTGGCTTCTTTTCCAAAGTCATTTTGCAGTACTAAGGTATAGAAACTGAACAAGTATATAAAAAATTACGTCTAACTGAAATACAAAGAAATCATAATCTAAGCTCATTACTTGCTGGTTTGTAGAGAGAGATAGAAAGACTCCAAGAGAGAAAGAGAAAGGACAAAAACCAGTGAGAGTTCCTTCTGGCCTTTTTATTGTTTGTACAGTCAGAAAAACTGTTTCTGAATGAAAACCACCCAGCTGTTTCCCAGCAAGCTAGAAAGAAGCAAGCATCCAACAGGTTTAATACATAAGAGGGGTCAACCAGCTTTATTGTAAACAGGGAGTTCTGCCAAGACTATAATGAGCTATTTTTGACTTCAAGACAGTACACACACCTTACATTGAACATTGTAGTCAAGGCTGTCTGCAAGCCAGGAAATGGTTATGGTGGAAGTGGGAAAATGCAGGCCAAGTGACAAAGCAAGAGAATGAAAATCTAGAGTTTTCTCCAGAGGCCTGGGGACAGAGGGACTTTTTACTATGAACGACCAAACCAGCAACATATTACTTAGGCTACCAGAAAAGAAATAAACTGTGACACAATACCACAAAAACTATAATGGATTTCATCAGGCATACTATTACAGCAGTAGTTTCAAGCAAACATGTCTTTATTTTTCCCACATAATTCACAGGACACTATGAAATAATTTTGAATATTGCACTGCTATACCATACAAGTCAAATGACAAAGTTAAGATGATAGTTCAACCAGACAAATGCTTTTAATAAACCCTGCAAAAGAAAGACATATGGTTAGTTGCCCTGAATGAAACAACTCTTTCATAAACAACAATACTTTTTTTTTCCATACTGGATGCCAAACACATCTTTTTGTAATAGCTATAGAGTTACTAATGTTATATGGAGAGAAAGAGACCTTAGGGGCAAAACTTCTGATATCTTTTGATAAGATAGAGAGCTTTCAAAATTACCTCAGGAAATATTTGCCAAAACAACTTATTTCTCAGGCTAAATTGTTCCCTACTAAGGATGCTAAATATGCTGAACAGCTAAATCCTCGTTCATACAAGATTAATTGATGAGCACATATTTCAAATCATTTTATCTGGAAACAAAATAAGCAGGATGTGTAGGACAAAGAAATATGTTCTCTTCTGACACCTGATTAACAAGATGTGGAAACAAACCCTCCAGCATGGTTCATGACTGATAGCAATCAAAATAGACTCCCAAAACATTGTACCACCTGAAGACTCAAATGTTAGACAAGCTCCAGTGTTTGGAGAGCTAGACACAAATATTATTGCAGCCTTTTGATACTTAGAGGGGGCTCTCTTTGAATGGAGAGAGGCTTTTACTAAGGCTTGTAAGTTAAAGGACAAGGGGCAGTGGTTTTAAGCTGAAAGAGGGTAGCTTTAGATTGGAGACAAGGAATATTTTACAATTAGTAGATTGTGAGACACTGGAACCGGTTATTCAGAGCAACTGTAGATCCCTTGTCCTGGAAGGACTCAAGACCATGTTGGCTGGTGATTCAAGCAACATAATTTGTGAAAGATGTCCCTGTTCATGGCAGGAATGATGTTTGAAGGTGTGTTCCAACCCAAAGTATTCTCTGTGATTTGATAATGGAAGAGACTCTTAGGAAGGACATTCATTTTTTGACCATACCGAGAGAAACTTAAATAGAAGTTTCAGAAAAGAAAACAAAATATGAGGGAAAGAATAAAATTTGAATCATGCCCTGACTTGACTTTTCTCTTTTTATATTCTTACACCACGCACATCTTTTTCAAGCTAATTATCAAATTTCTTAGATAAACTTATTGACTGTTAATTTACTATGTACATTTTTAGGATTGATTATGCAAGTTGTAGTTGCAAGGCAGAGCCCCTAGACAATAGTACATGTGTCTATGTTTACTTCCAGAGCTAGAGAGCATATATATTATGGAGTTAATTTTCAAAACCAGAGGCTTCTGATTGAATTTCTGTACTATCTTGCAAATACCACAGAATTGGTGCCCTGCAGGGACGTTCAGGAAGTAGTAACCATATAATCCATCACTCCCTACAGAAGCTCATATCCCAGTGCAACATTATAATGAGACTTTTGGTCTTCATTATAAAAAAATTACATAGAAAGCTTATTCTATTCTGTAAAATCCACCCCAATGTTAACCAGCCAAATAAGAGAAAAAAAATTAATAATAGTGACACATTTTCCTTTGTGTACTATCATTCAACTCCAAATTTTCCAAAGCTACCAGATACAACAAAGGAGGGCTCACAAAGGCTGGACAGCCCTTTCTCAGTTACTTTTTTTTGCCCACGACTCCTAAAATGCAAATGTATGCAGGAGTGTTATTCTTATAAGATGATAGTCGGAAGAACTAAACCACCTGTGGGACAGAAAACATAATTTTGCATTTCTCATCATTTTGATCTTGCCTAGTACATAAATTCTGAAGGCATGAATGAATGAATGAATGAAGACACCTTGATTGGCTGAGATGGAACCTAGAGCTGCTTAGAGCTGCTGCTTATGAAGAGAAATCCAAGTTGCAGCCAGTTTCTTACTGGAGAAGAAGGCAGAGTCAAAGGAACACATACAGGCAACTTGTTTGATGCAGCGGAGTTTTCCTTATGATAAAGTGCACACTGCTTTGAGAACAAAGGCTACACAGTCAGCACAGGCATCTCCTTCTTTCTTCAGGAATATCAGCCTGAAGTTGTTACTAGCTTTAGTAGACAACCCTGAGTGAGTCCAAATGTTGGCTAAAGCTAAAGAAAATTTTTTAAAAAGCAGATTTTATGGTGATTCTCAGCCATTTCCCAAAACCATTCTCTCAAAATTAGCAGCCAGTACTCTCCCACACCAAAAGAAATGGCTGTATTACAGAAAATTTTTCTGTGGTAAGAATGGTGAAATATAGGGGCAGTTTTCCCAGAGAGGTTGTGGAACTTCCATTCTTGAAGACTCAAATAGACACAGCCCTGCTCTACCTCACCTAATGGGGATTTGCTTGGATTAGGGGCTTTCAACCTCCAGAAGCCCCATATTGTTCCTCCATGGAGATATTATTCTCCTCACTAACTTCTCACAGGGCTGGCTGTGATAACAATGCTGAAAACATTCATCTTAGGATATGCACTGTTCAACAGACATTAAATGATGCAACTTTGCTCTGCCCCTGTAAGGATTATGTTGTTTGTCTCCAACTGTCTCTCTGTGACATGGATAAAAAAGTTGAAATACATTGAAGTGCAGTGAAGTAGAAATTTGACCAATTTCAGACAGGAACTTTAGTACCACTCTGTCTGGTTGTTTTACATATCTTGCGCAGCAATAAAAAAATACAATTAGAGATTTTAGCATCACAGCATAATTTATGCAGCTGATAACTCCTTCACTTTTGCCTATACAGATGCAAAAAGTATACAGAGGCACTGTAGTATAAAATTGAGGTGGGAAATCTCCTATTCCAATTGATTAGTTTTCATTACTAAGCATATTACCCAGCATAGCTGCCTGGGTTAGGCTCTTTTGTGTTGGATGACCTACATCACCAATATATCAATGAAGGCTTTGTATACAGCAACTAGTGATCAATCATAATGAAAGATTTAAAAAGAAAAAAAAAAATGTCATGCTCAGCAAAATTCCCTTTATCATTCTTCTCCAGGCCTTCTGTGTGCGTTTTTGCTAGTCTCTCCCTACCTTTCTTATCTTCCTTCCCCTTCTTCTCAGTCAGGCTTAGTCCTCCCACTCCTAGGCTCAGCAATAAGAGGATTTTCTTTTTTGCTCATTTAATTTAAGATAAATGTTGAATTGGGAGTTGTACATTACCCCTGATTCAGCTGTCTTGCTGGAAAGTCAGTGGGAGACTTAGTCTGAGTTGCATGTGAATGGACTTCAGAGATACATGCCATATAACTAAAAGCTCGAGGGAGAAAAAGGCAGTTAAGGAAAAAAAAATAGGTTGTTACCATTGAGATGCAGCTTCAAGTGGCATCTGAGACATGTTTTTGCTAAAATCCTTCTCTGACTTTCTAAAAAGACTGCATGAAGAAAGATAGAGATAAAGCTGGCTTTTCTGAAAATCTTGAGATAGCAAACATATAGAAGTTGAAAGCTTTGAAATAAGTTGAGTCCTTACTAGAAAAAAACCTGAAGTTAAAGGTAGGTCCAAATCCAAATGCTACAAAAGGCCAGGGAATCAGAAATCAGGAAGAGTATTGTGGGTCCTCACCACCCATAATAATTTAGTCAGAGATCAGAAGTTCTTCCTTCTTTGTTTCTATGTGCTGTATGATTACAGATGTTCACATTTACATTTGTTCCTAACAAATTCCTTCCAGGTACACGTTAATATGCAACCCTTTCTTAAATATCTTGACCCTATATCCAACAATAAACTTACTTGCAGAGGCATCCAAAGATGATATATCATGTCTATCACAATGTACTGATTCAATTTAGAGCTTGTAGGCAGAACTTTTTATTCTTAAAAAAATTCTTATGTTCTTTTCATTGACATCAATAGTAAATCTAAGTAAGCCTAAATTCTTTCTAAAATAGACTTTTACAGGATTTTTTCCTGTTGTCTAACTCGATTCTATCTGCAATGAGGAATTTTGCAGTTGCAGTGTGGTTGCATGTGGTGGCTAGTTTGACCAGAAACCAGCAAGTTTCAGAAGGAAAAAAACCCCACAGTCAGACCAAAGCTGCTCTTAAAACTCACATGAAGATTACTATTCCTGCAATTTAAACATGTGTACAGCTGACATATAATTTTATGCTTTAAAAGACAGCAGTATTTTAGGAAGCTGACCAAGCATTCCTTTTAGGAAACTGGACAAAATTTGATACCTATTTTCTGTCAAAACATCATGAAATTACTTAAAAATCAAGGCATACATGACTTTCAAAGACCATTCAAAAGTAAATAACTTTTAATCATACAAATCATACTTTGTTTGCCTTAAAATGGATGTAATCATAAATAAGGTAGAAACCTTAAGTAAATAAAGAATACTTTAAATGAATAAAACACTTTAAAAATAAAATAATTTACTTATTTATACAAATCTCTTGATTTTAATGTTAAACTGTTATTTGCTGAAGCAAAACATGCAATAACATTACCTTTTTTTAGACTTTTACCTTTTAAACATTAAAGCACTTTAAGAAATGTAATTTACATTGTTATTCCCAATGTAGACATGAAATAAACTGAGTAGTGTCAGAATTAAAGTTTACATAGAAACAGTGGGGGAAAGTTGAGGGGTTTTTTGTTGTTTTTTGTTTGTTTATTTCTAATTTCTGTCTGTAAAACTCAGTAAAACTGATCCTCTAAGGTTTAAGTGTCCATATTTGCCTGAAGATACAGCTCTGATATTGTTCACAGTCGGAACTACAGACTCATATTCTCTTTCTTCCATTTAAATGGCCAAAACTACCAGCAATGTTGAAAGTTTGTCAGGTATGAGGTTTAGCTTAGAACTGACAGTGCAAGTGGAAATTGTTAAATTTGCCTTCTACATGTCTGAATACCTATAAAGATTCCTATTTTTAAAAAATATCATTCACCCATTTAGTTTCTGTAGTCTTAATGAGGGCTAGTATTCTGAAAAGAGGGAACTCCTTTTTATTCTCTAAGGTTATAAAATTATTTATGCAAATTAAATAAAAATGTCCATCTGAATAAATCTGACCTAATGATAGGAATCCTTTGCTTCATATTTAGGAATAGTAATATTAAAGGTTCATTTATTTAGGGAATATACATTGCCTGTTCCTTTCCCTTGTCTCTGTTTGCTGTATAATTAGCAATGGGATGGTGAGAGTGAAACACACACAGCAACATGGTCTCCTTTCAAGAGATGAAAGGAGCAACTTTATTTTAACACACATTCCTTACAAAAACTAGATCGAAGGACTGAGAACAGAATCAAACTCATTGGTCCAAGGAAGATAACACCCTCAGTAAACAAGCTTTCACCAAAACACCATGTTTCTCACACATCCCTCCTGTCACAAGATCAGATGTCAAACACTGTTGTCAATTCTGTTTTCCTTGGAGCAGCCTGAGAAAATTCACACTGCTCCTTTCCCTGGCTCTCCGGTATGCCACATTCCCTGATAAACACAATCTCTAATCCTACATGTTTTTTTTATTCTGGATGGTTGCTTCAAGCTACATGTGAAAGGTAGCTAAAGCACATCCTCTGTACTGTTTTATCCTTCACTGCATCAGGAGGGTTTAATCAAACTACTTTTTTGTGTGTGATGGCCAGCACTTGAGGGTCACATCTGTTACCTTGCTGCTGGTGAGCGTTTCTAACTCAGCTGACCTAATTCCAATTCCTTGGATGTGGAAGCTTGTGTGTCAGTGCTCTAAGGAAAAATGCAAGGCCTCTGAGAAATGCTGGCAGAATATAACTTAGGTCTGAGACTGCTATCAACTGAATCATGGCTCCTGGACTTTGACCTGCTCCAGTTTGTATAAACTGGGAATGTGGCTCCTTCTCTACTAAATGTGATGTATGTAGGAGTGCAATGGAGAATTAATTCACAGACAATAACTATCTAATAAAAGTGTAAGGCGGAAATTGGTATATACTGCCATAGACACAGAGCTACACACACAAAAAGATTGTGTGGAAATATAAAATCAGCAAGAAATGATTGCTCAGCAGGAACATGAAGCCATTTTGCAGTCTAACAGGGGACTGTGTCCGATTACTCTATTGGCAGGGAGTTCAGGCAGCCAACATAATTTAAAGTAACACACACTGTAATGAGGCCCAAAGAAACAGACTTGTCAAAGCAGAAAAAGAATCAGAGAACAAGTCACCTTAGAAGAAAATCATACATACACAGATAGAGTGTTTTGCAAATGTAATATAAATACATGAAAGGTGTAGAGTACCACAAATTTTGTAGGCATTACAACTACAAGGCAGAGGATCCAAAGTCCTACCTCTACCACATAATACTTTCATGCTTGATCCTGAATAAGTGGACTGCAATGTGTAAGTATTTTGGCAAATTGAATCTTACTAGGTGAAAAATACTTGGAACAAGATATTGGTTAATTATTTTTCTACCACTTGTTATCAGCTACCATGAAGAGAAATAAGGCTGCCAACAATAAGGCTTTGAAAGGGATCACAAGTATATGGAGGGCTACATAAACCAATGAAAAAGAAATATACCTCGTGAAACTGATAGGTAGGTTGTGGAGGGAACAGAAAACATTCACAAAGCAGAGAGCCCCTTTGTGTCCCCAGAACAGGCCCCTTGGAAAACCATAGCTTAAAAGCTAAGAAACTGCTTGTTAAATGATGAATACCAAAAGGAATTCAAACTCCCATTAGTGAACCCCCTGTTATCTATATGTAATATTAGTGGTTCATTTTCCGTTAGTATCTATAGGTTAACTTTGAATGTAAAATCCCTTGGGGATTGGTTAGAATGTAGAATTCACTTTGTAATTGGTGCAAAATGTAAAACCCTCAAAAGATATAAAAACCTCTGAAAAACCCCAGCAGTTGAATATGCAAGACTGGATGCCTTCATAGAATAAACTATGGATTTGTGCCTTTCTTCATATTCTGATCTCTTCACCCTGCTGCCTTGAGAGCACTCTGCAAGCCAAATTCTCTCTGAGCCAGGCTTGGGAACGTGCTCTGTCACTGAGGACTGCTGGGGCAGTCTCAGGGATCCCAGGGGGACCCCCAACTCACCAGCAACAGTAGGCAACAGTCAATGCTGCTTTAACGTGTAAAGCAAATAAGTATGAGTAAAACCTTATTTGGATTTTAGTGTCCTGCAGAAAGGTAATCATAACTGTAATAAACACACTCAAACACACCTTTGGCCAAGCACAAAATAAAAAAATCAATACCATGGCATTTATAGACATCCATTCATATGGACTCTAGCATAAAAATGTATTGAAACTAGCATCTGTTACTTTGAATTCAATAATGCAATAATACTTATTTGAATATTTATTTTCACATAACTAAGTTTTAGCAAGAAATAATAATAAAGCAAGCAAAAAAAACCCCCAAACAAACCAACTACCCACACTTTTAACTTGCACAGAATTTTTCATAATTCTCAGCAAAATAAACATCTCAGATGTTTCACAGTGTGTGTAGCTCTTTAGGAACGGTATTTCCTAATTCAGCGTTTCCACTGAAACACCAAACCATGCACCGCTTGCTCACTCACTCCTCCCTCCTATGGCAGCCCCTAGATGAGAGTCTGAGGCTCTCATTTCACAAAAGGCGAAAATCATGGGTTGAGATAAGAATAATTTCCTGGAAACAACGAGGTAAGAAGATGAACAGTAACAACAACAATATTAATAACAGAGAGTACCAGAGAAGTGAACGATTCACACGTGAACACTCACCACCTGGAAATCTCCCTCACACTATCGAGACTTGGAAGAGACTCTTTCCCCCATCCCTAGAAAATTATGGGGGTTGAGACTAATCTTCATATTCTTAGCTTCCTAGGGTCTCCTGAGAATTCTTCAATGTGCTTTCTCTGTGTTTACACCAAAGGAAAATTTGGCTTTTAGTCACATTACCAGTAAAAGTCTCCATTTTTTTTAGTCACTACTTAGATTTTTTATATTGTTGACAAAAGTCCTCTTAGTTCTAAAACATCATGTTAAAAAACTTTCTTGAATGATATTTGACAGCTCAGTTTCCCCTTTTGCTCTTATGTTGGATTATCTCTTCTTGTTCTTTCTACTGGCTTCTTTTGGTATGTGTTAAATTCCTGTTGCTCACATAACTCAAAATAACTTGCTCTTTCTAATAAATCTATTCCTCCCTGGATCGTCTATCTCTCTAGTAGAGTTACAAGAAAATAGAAGTTAGCTCCCTGAGCATGAAAAGCTTATTTGCATTTTTTGATTCAATGAATTTTTTAGTCAAATTAGATATGAAAAACCTCAACATCAGAAACTGATGAAAGAATAGTCATTCAAGAAGCAGCCTGCTACACATCTAACATGAGGTGAGTGTAAAACACTGTTTCAGTGGAATCTTAGGCAGACTGCTTCTTTAGTCAGATGTATGCTTTCACAAGACTGGTAGGAAATACAAGAATTGAGATAAATATTTAAAACAGTTAAAATATTCAAATATGTTTGCATAAGCTTCATTTCCCTTATGAAATCAAGGCCAATCTAACACTAACAAGAGTTTAAAATCTTTTTAAACACATTAGATGTAATTTTAGTTCAAAATCTCCTATATTTGCTTTTATATTATATATTTATTATTTTTGCTAAAGAGAGGTCTTCAAATATCACTCAAGTCATATGAAGTCTTACTGTACATTGATTAACACACCTATGCAGGTATTGGCATATTCATTCTAACACATATTCAATTCATCTGTTGATGAACTCAACTGATACTCCAATAACAGAAAAGATAAGGAAGAAAGAGACAACTAGAGTGAAATTATGCAACACTGCATACACACCTACCCACTAAAAATGGAATTTATAGCCTTTATACTTTCTAAAGACCAATATGACATAAAAGTTTCCTGAGAAGTTTTAAATTATTCAAAACGTGCCTCCTAAATATTTAAGGACATTACAAAATAAAAATGGCTATCCACCTGAGCCCAATAAAATGACACAATCTTATTACAGAGGCCAATAATGTCACTGGGGAAAGGCAACTTGTTGAGAATTAAACCATGAGGAGACAGATGACAAGCTAATTTCAAGGAGATTCCCACTTACTAGGAACTCCAATAATTTGCAATTTACTTAAAATTGGAGACCTGTTCCCACCACATATTCTTAGTCTTTGGGACCATGCAGCCATCTTCAAAGGAAATTGCACATAAATATCCACAGAAGTACAATGTCATGCTAAGCAAGCATGTTTTGTCAACTCAGGGTTCAAAGAGCATGTTGGGGCTGTATTTTGCATATATTGGGGCATATTTTGATACTTTTCAAGTAAAATAAGGAGTCATTACTAGATTACTACATTAAAGCTACCTCTTTTTCTGTGCTGATAGGGAGGGTTGACCTATTTTAGCATGCAGTCAAAAAATTCCATCCTGCATCACAACACAGTTTTACTTATCTAAGAATTAGAAGTACCAAATTTGAGTACTGAGTCTGAGTGATGAACTATTACTGTTCTGGTATGAAACAAAAAAATATTACATTGAGGTTAAATTTAAAATACAGGAAACAGCAATTTTGGTAAATTCTAACAGATTTAGGGTTCTAAGCAGTTCCAAACATTCCATTTTCTGTTTATCTTCAGAAAAATCAAAATCAATTTAAATTGTTAACTATCTGAGCACGATCAGACAGACAGTCATGCACCCCACCCACCCAGGTTAACTTTAAGTGCAAAACATACAAATGCAATGTCTCCAGGAGATCAGTGCTAGCTACATAATTCGGGAAAATTCCCAAGCATTGTCATGTGAGGCTCTTGAAAGGCCATTTTCCCCGGGGACTACTTTTTCAGCAGTTCCTTTGTATTTGTGAAAGTGATAGTGATGACTCAGTGCTACACGGGACAGAGTGGAAATGCTCCAACAAAACACAGAAGTGAAGAAATGGGAGGAAATGTATATTAAGCACATCTTCATAATTATTTGTGAGCTTGCTAGTTTTGTAGTAGGATTAAAATACTAATGAAATTGCTTAGAGGTAGGATTGACTGACCCTGCATTAACCTTAAATAAATGAAGTATATAGACATAAATACATGCATATGCACTAATCAGTCATGATGGAAGCAGTCATAGAGAAACTAGCATTATATTATCTCGTCTATGAACTGCTAGTGTGTTAGTTCTTCGTGAATCAACTGGTTTGCCTTAAGAAACATTTTCTGACTAAAATACATTTAAATAATAACTTGTTTTAAAGTTTACCAGTTACTTTATTGTATATTTCTCTTGGCAGAACATAGTATGATCAAACAATTTCTAGACTGAAAATTCGTCTACATTCTGTATTTTATCTTTAGAAATTATTCATAGTATTCATATTACTCAGAAAAATGGTCATCAGGTTTTTTAAAAAGCTATAAGTCCAATTTGTTCCTATAAATCTGTTAGCTTATTCATTCATTCCTGTGCTTTCCATTCTGAATTCCAAGAAACAGTCACATGACAGAAGTGCTTTTGTCAGCTTTGGTCTAAATGTCATATTTAAAGAGAGACCTCCCTCCACCCTCAATTGGAATTTCTGACTATTTGCCTCAGTACTTTCTTTCACCAGCTTTAGCATACAACCCATTTCAAGTTCCTTAGCTATAATGGCTTCTTTTCTTTTCTAGTCATTCCTCCCATAAGGATTTTTTACTTTCCATGACTTTCCATGAAAAAAATCTGTGATTCATATTTGCTGTCCTTTTAGGTGTTTGAACATTTTTCACATCCTCATGACTGTATTAAGTGTATCTTTTAATGAAAGAGTATTGTTACGACTGTACAGAGTTCCCATAAATTCTAATGCCAGATAAAAAAATCTTTCTTCTTGGAAACAAGGAACAATATCTGGAAAGAAGTTACAAAGGTTTTACTAAGCACTTCATAAAAGAGATTGTCATTACACAAAAGTAAATACTTTAAATTTTAGTAGCACAGTATGTACCTTTACTGAATATTTGTCATGAGTAAAGAGGTAAGTAAATAAACCTGATATTAATGGAGCTGCAGATCAAGTGCTAAAAGGTATTTCTTACTTGTTGACATTTCTCTGAATAATGGGTTAGTGAAATTAAAATGTGGAAAGTAGAAAACATCAATATAGTTGACTTATAAATATAAAGGAAATGCTCACATCAATATATGAAACAGATATTTACCATTATAAAGACAGATACAGATGAACTGTGTGCTTTAGAGACGCTTGAAAAATGAACATGTTCTCAAAATCTTTGCTTCACAGAATCTGAGGTTGTAAGGGATCCCTGGAGAATCAGTACTGAAACTCCCTGCTCAAATGAGGGTCATTTACAGTAGATTGCCCAGGATCATATTTAATGAGGTTCTGTCTGCCTCCAAGGACAGAGACACGACCACCTCTAGACAACCTGTTTCAATGCTCAGCCACACTCACACCAAGATTCTGCTCATGTCTATACGCAAATTCCTGTATTTCATTTCATGCCCATTGCCTCTTGTCCTGTGACTGGGCAAAACTGATATGTTGGTTTCCTCTTTACTCCCTCTACAGGGTATTCATATAAATTGGTAAGCCTTCAAGGCTAAACAGTCTCAGCTGTCTTCTCTCTTTGTAGGACAGATGCTTCAAGTCCTTTATCACTTTTGCAACCTTTTAATAGCCTCACTTACATTTATTCATATCTTTCTAACACTTGGAAGCTGTTTTGCACCAGAAGATATCTCTCATGAATGCAGTAAAAAGAGGGCACTGTCACTCTGTAAGACATCTTTTCAAAGATATTTATGTAGCACTACTATAACGATAACAAGAGAAAAATACAGATAATCCTATGTACCTTCAGATGCTGGAACCACAAGTGGTGCAGCACCACATGGACCTCTAATCCATACACTGCACACTGTGCAGACCCCTTTCCATAGAAAAGGTTCTGCCCCCTTGGTCACTCAAGTTATTGTGAATTTATTTCCTCCAAGAAAATAGCTTTATTGATCATTCTCAGTGTCAAACTGAATGGATGCTCATTTGGCACTTTCTTGCCACTTTCCTAAGATACAAGTATACACAGGTGGTATAATTGCTGGTACCAGGCAGGAGCTGCCTGGAAGACCTCTGTTACAGTGAGCTGGAAGAGTTTGTCCTGCAGCCACGGGGTTTGTGCAGCACAACACTGCACTGAAGGCAATACTATTCAACACTGCCACCTGCACAGTGGGAAAAAATGCACAGGTCTGAAGGCCACACAGGACATGCAGCCCAGCACAGGCCTGGGCATACTCAAATTAACTATTATGTAGTTCACTAACTCCTTGATATACAATGATTAACCAGTCAAATTCATTACAGACATCTTGACCTGGGCACAGCATTCCTTACATGGCCCCTCCAATAATGAGTACAACAGAGGGATCACCTCCTTCAAACTGCTGGCATTTTTCCCACTGATACAGCTCAGAGTGTTTTTTATATTTGCCACCTGGTTGTATTTCTGACTCATGTCCAATTTTTTTGTACAAAAACCTGCAGGTTCATCTCCATCAAGCTACTTTCCAACTGGTCAGACCCCAGCATGTGCTGGTAAATTGGGTTATTTCTCCTCCCCAGATACTGCATTTCTCTGTTAAACTTGATATGATCCCTGTCAGCCCAATGCTCCAGCCTGTAGAGATCTTTCTGAAAGGCAGCACAACACACTGATATGTCAGGCACTCCTCCCAGTTTTATATCCTCAGCACACTTCCTGGGTGTGCATTTTGTCCCATCACAATGCCAGTAGTGACTACGTTAATCATACTGGACACTATATGAATTCACAGCTTTACTTTGTGCCACTGATTCTTTCAGAGTGGTGTTAATTCAGTTCTCAGTCAACCTAATTTGTTAACCTAACCTGTACTTCTATTTGTCTATCTGAACGCTGCAGTATACAGTGTCAAATGCATTGCCAAAGTCAAGGTAAAAAGTGTCCCCTGCTCACACTTCCTCCACAAAGCCAGTCAGCTCATACCAGAAGGCTATCAGGTTGATCAGGCAGGATTTCTCCCTGTAAAACCAAGCTGACTACTCCTGATCACTTTCTTAACCTTCATGTAAGACCTTAAATAGAGATTATATAATGATTGAAAACTCAAACTTATCCAGCCACTATTGACCTTGTGGACACTTTTCTCACTGGATTTGTTTTCCCACTGGATTAGAGCAATGTCTGGGTGTAGCTTGTGTCACTACTAAAAGAGTAATAGTAATAAAATTTAAATTGGATCAGGTTTTCCTTTTTGACCATTAGCCTGTCTTCAGTTTTCTCTCTCTTTAAAATAGGCAATATAACTTTCAATTAGCACTAGGAGATTTATGTGTATAGCTGCTCTAGACACTGCAGAATAAAGTCCAGTCTGCAAAGAGACATGCAGTTCAATTCAATAGCCCTGATCACTCACCCACTTATGGACTTTGACAAATAGGTCAATATGTTGCAATAATATTAGATCTGAGAATAACCTCTGGGATTAGGATTTAGCAAAGCTGCTGGTTGGTGTTATAAGAGGAAACATTTTTAATAGTTTACCCTTGATGTGAGTCTGAACTGAGCATAGCATTCTTTCAAATTTCAATATAGTTCATGATTATGGTGTGATAAACAAGACTCATTAAGGTTCTTTGACATGATACAATCATGGCAAAGTTGAAAAAAAGGGTACAAAAGGCCAGTGTACCTTTCTCTCATGCGTGATTTAGGGCATCATGAATCTCACTGGCTACCTTTTCATCTGAATTTGTTCAGGCTTCAACCACTACAGAGGACCCACTAGATCCTCAATCAGTACAAATTTAACCTTACCTCCTGTAAGCAATGCACGTGAAGTCATAATGGGCAATTGCACTTTAGAAAATTCTAATTCCACTTCATTCTTTAGCTTTTACTGTGTCTGTGCTCTCCAAAAGAAAAAAAACATGTGCTGTGACTATTGATTCTTAACTGAAACTATTCAGTCTACATCATCTATTCTCACTGTAGCTTTAGAGATGAAGCTCAGCAGACAGCTCAAAGAGATGAACAGCATGGTGCTCAAATGAACAAACTCTGCAGGTCTCCCAAAATCCAGTGTTTTACATGGTTTCAGAATGAAAACTTATTATCCCAGGGTTAGTTAAAAAGTTTATGTTAGGTTTTGAATTTATAATAGACCTTGTTACCAGTTTTGTTGAGTCAAAGTATGGATTTTATAATGAAATGTAACAAAATTCAGCAAGTGATGATTCATCTTCTAATTTATTCTCTGTATCTTTTTGCAGCAGTTAATATTTTGTCTGATTAAATACACTGTGAACTGAAAAGACTAATATTATATTTTTAAGTTAGTAATCAATATTATAATCATTAAATTAATTGGGGTTTTAAATAAAAGTGACAGACAGTGGACATGTGAGCAGAGTTATCTCCTTCATTGATTTTTACTTCCTGACACTTTAATAAAATACTCACTGGTGTTTACAAGATTTATCAGAATTGCCTTCTGAACAAAAATTGTTGTTATAGTTATTGGTTTCTAGGAATGTAGAGTGAAACCTTTGTTGGTTGTAGCAGGGCAAAGGTGGACTAAAACTTCTTATTAAGTTCAAAATTAAATAAAAACTAAATTAATTCAGATTTCACTAAGTGCTTTAAAATTTCCATTTAAAATTTGAAAAATCTTGATACAATCGCAATGCTAATTTAATTTGAAACACTCATGTTAAAGTCTCTTGCATGGTGATCTAGAAGTTACACATCTTCATTCAGCAAAGTCATGTTTCATATTCAGACTCAAAATACCTTGCCCCTTATTTTCAAATACAATGAGAACATCCATACCTACGATGATTTGGGATTAAAATTATGTGCAAGCTGTTTGACATCTGTGACAAAAGCTGAAAAGGATTTTTGTTTCCTATTGACATGGTAAGACAATAGGTTTTCCCTTCTGATACAGCAACATGGTATTTTCACAAATAATTGGGCAGATTTTGATGTCCTATAGGTACTGAAAGGAATATCGTTATCAGATATCACTTAAAATTTTTGATAGAGATGATGCAGTTCCTTTTTGCTTTCACCTTCACCTTGTGCTATCTGTAGGTTTTAACATGGGTATGGATGGCAAAGTATGCAAGGAAGTTCCTCTCTCATTTTTCAAAATTGGAGTCTCAAGATCTCTCTCTTATCATAATTTTCAGAGATGTTTCCCCCCTCCTCCGGAGTAATAAGACTGTAGGACAAATATTTTAAGCTGTTTTAGTGAGGTTTTGACCTAGTATAGTGGATGAAGAGGACTCAGATCCACTGGTCTAGTCAGTGCTGCAGATTGAGCAGTTCTGTTGAACCAAAAAGCTCAGTGACACGTGCTGTTTGGGAGATGTCTGCCTAAGAAGTACAAGGAAGTACTTGCAAATTGTGATGTAGCCTTGAATAAGCTGCTCCTTGTTTAAAGTGTTTGGTTACCAACATATTTTGCAGCCAAAGAGCTATGTGAGTGTTTTACTTTGCAATATTCCGGTTCCGCTGTTGGGATAAACTACTCAGCCGAACCACCGTTATTGCCTCATAAAACAGATCAGCAATGCTATTATCGCTTAACTGCACCTGAATTCAGGCACAGCTACTTTGTTCAAAGAGCAGTAAACACTTGGAGTAAGTTGTCAAGTAAGGTCATTGGAGCAAATAACATAAATGAGTGCTACAGATACAAGACATTTTCATGAAGGAGATTGAAGGATATAGTGACAAGAAGGGATTCAAGTAGGATGAACTGAGCTCACCAAGGACTTATTTCAATGTTATTATTAAAAATTATCCTTTTGCAGAAAGCCAGTAGAGGCTTTGTACTGCACTTATTCCTTATATGCCTTAAGAGCCTTAAGTAGGATCTAAAAGGTACAAAGCAACAAATTTTAGCCTTCCTGAAGAAGGCTTTGATCAATCCAATACCATGAGAAGCACGGTATTCATGTCTGTGAACCTTTAGAAAAGGCACTTCTTTGAAATGCTTTCTTAAAACAGTCTGGTTATGCACTTTTTTCTTTTTTCTTTTCTCTTTTCTTTTCTTTTCTTTTCTTTTCTTTTCTTTTCTTTTCTTTTCTTTTCTTTTCTTTTCTTTTCTTTTCTTTTCTTTTCTTTTCTTTTCTTTTCTTTTCTTTTCTTTTCTTTTCTTTTCTTTTCTCTTTTCTTTCTTTTCTTTTTTTCTTTTTTCTTTTCTTCTTTTCTTTTGATTCCCAACTAAAGCTAAAAAATCACAGAGTGGCTTCCCTGCCACCACAGTTAACGTTCAGGGCTATTTTTGTTACACAGTGACTACATGTGTTTTTCAGACTTTTATCATATACTCTCACAAATTAAGCTTACAACTAGAAGGGCAGCTGTCAGCCACTGCTCTACAAGGCATTACCTGCTCAGGCAAAGGCAAGCCCCAAGAAATCCTGAATCCTACACTGTCAGTCAGAAGGAAACCCATGGCCTTTTTGTGGGAATGGCAAAAGTCAGATTTACTAGGCTGCAATACTATTCCATAGAATAAGCATTAAATTTTATTCTGAATGCATACCAAATCTTCCAACTTCTCACCTGAGCAGCCCTCTTACTGTTCCATTCCTTAAACTGGCTTCCCTCCACACACCACAGCTTCTTTTTGCCGTTCTTCCTACCTTGAGCACCTATTCCTTTCAGTCTAAGCTCTGAGATCATTCAAGATCTCTTAGCAGTTCTTTCTTACTGACAAATTATTACCTGACAAACTTTTTCAGGACCCTTTCAGCTTTAGTGTTGCTCTGCTCTGGTGGCAGGGAGGGCTGAGGTGATGGAAGAAAAAGACAGTGCAGCATTCTTTCTGAATCTCAGTAAGAATGGCCCCAAAAGAAATGGTGTAATAGAATACCTGGTTTAGTAAGATGGACTAAAAAGAGTAATGCAGATAAATAACAAGTCAATCTTACATTCCTCAGATGCTGAGAATTCTACTTTCTAATGTCACATCAGAATGACCCCATATGGATTTTCCCACCATGCAGTGTACCCATTTACACAGAGTTCCTCCTCTGTGCCATGCCACAATGCATTTCATTTTCTGTGAAAACCAGAGCCATGTGCTTTTCCTGGCAGGTTGGAATGCTATGCCTATCCTACCCTCAGCACAGTGCAGGCTGGCATTGGGCACTCCAGCAGAGACCCTTGCAACAGCCACTGATGCTGACATATGGGCTGCTCTGACCTGGAGAACAGTCTGTCCCAGAAGGGCAGACATGGTCTGCTCAAGGTAACTCACTTCTCACACACAACGTCTTCTGGAAGGTGTCCAGCACAATCACACCTTGTGTGAAGGGTGTGAAGGGTGTGAATTACTGCATCTACTATTTTGTAGCAGTGTGGAACTGGCTGGCGAATGCTGCTACTTCTCTTAGTGTCCTCTGAGAAAGCCTCTCGAACAGGCACAGGCACTGAGTCACTGAGTTCACAGATACACACACCACAGATAATTCAGCAAAGAAAGACAGAAAGGGTCTCCTGGATAGAGCTCCAGCGAGGTTTTATTGAAAGGTCACACTGAAAGAATCCAGGAACAAAAGACAAAATCACTGCAGTGTTTTGGGTTAAGTCTGGGGTCAGGGGCCAATGGTCTGAGGGCACAGGGGTGGTACAAGGGCAGGGCAAAGGGCAGTGACCTATAGGGAATAGGGATAGATTAACACAGTGCTGCAGGGCACCATGAGGAAAGCCTTTTTGTCTCATTTCAGATTGTGAGGCATTCTCGAAGCCTGTGCCAGACTTTTCCAGGGCATTCCCCTAGAAGTTCCCCTGATAAGCCCTTGAGCTTATTTAAGCTCCACATTATTTAACTGGTGTTCATAACCTGATACTATCCCTTAAAGAAGGCATATCATTTCCCTCCTAAAAATACTCTATCCACTTTTCCAATCAACTCACTGAACTACTCTCCCTTGGTTTATCACTTCACAGCTACTTCTAGAGTTTTATCATGAACACAATAGAAGTATTCTCTTCTTGTTCAGTCCCAGAAGCAAAAGAAACACAGTTCAGCTTCGCATTGACACAATGGTGTGCAAAGCTGGAATGATATACTCCTCTAGAAAAAAAGAGGAGAAACATAAACTTTGCTTAAATGTGTTCTCATATACTTTTCTAGCTAATAGTAAGGGAGATAAAAATAATTTTAGGCCAAATGATAGCTTCTTTCCTTTTGAAAATATGGAAAGGTTTTTTTTTATTAAACATGCCTCTGAAAAAAATCAGATGCATACAGTATCAAACTACAGCTGCTTATACAGGTGAAAGAGAGAAGTTTGTTTCCACTGATAGAATTAACATTAGAAGGAAATAAATGAGTACAAGACTGAAGTCCCATGGTTTACTGTTCTTACTTACTGAGTTCAAAATTATATTACCCCCACAAAAAAAACCCCGCTGATCAGTAAATTTAAGATCCTATAAGAGTAAGAATCATCCTGTACTTAGAAATTCATGCTGGGAAATGATGAATTCAGTTCCAAATATTGGTGTGATGTCTTAAGCTCAAATTCAGATGTCCCAAATTAAATCTTTGATCTTAGGGAAGGGAAAAAGGCCACGTATGTCTAAAGAACCAGTCAAAGGGAATAAAATAAAAACCAGTCAAGGAAAAATTACTAAGCTAATAAGAAGATGAACTCAGGGAATTGTCTAGAATGTGAACTTCTCGCAGATTACTCTAAGCATTTATGCTGTCATATTGTCCTAACTGTCTGTAAGTTGAGGCTAATAGCAGTTGTCTCTTGAGATTCATGCAGTGTTCCAAGTCTATTGCAGCAGCAAAGTATAAGCACCTTTTAAAGATGTTTTTAATTTCTTTTCCATCAATGTATTTGCCAGAAATAATGTTTTCTGAAAATTTTCAATTGTCTTAAGTAAGTGCCTAAGAAGATAAGTTTCTGTATCTACCTGAAACTATTCTGTATTTGTTTAACCTGGAGAGAAGAACATACCTTTGTTGATGTTTTTGAACAGAAACAGTAAGGTATTCTTCTTTGTCTGATCCTCTCAAAAACTCAATTTTACTGAGTTATTTTTTTTAATTTTAGAAGGAAAAAATTAAATCGTCTTTTTTGTGGGTCATCTCACAGATATCTAACAGATCCCAACAGCATTTAATACATCAGTTAAGAAGCAAACCAAACACTAAGCTGAACTAAACTGAAATTATTTCTTGCTGTGATATAAAAACCTGAAGGCAATTTAAGTAGGCAAGAACGTAAGAGGACATTGTAAGTGCTTTCATCCTGCTGAAGGATACAACTAGGAAATTGAAGTACTTAATCAGACTCCTAGTGTTTGTTTTTCTGATCTGATTTTCCTGCAAAAACTCGTTTTGCAGGAATCACAATTTAAAATGGTAATCTATCATTATAACTAATCCTGAAAACTGCTTTTGTGACAAATCAGTGATGAGGCCCATAATATCCTTTATTTAATCGTAATTAATGACTGTCTGTGATGGTATAGATGGAAAAAAAATTACTCCCTTGAACTGAAATTATTCTGTTTTCATTCGGATATGATATAACCCAGCAAATTCCTTCTGTTTTCATTACACTGAGAATTTCTAAGTTTCTTGCCATAAAGGAGAGAATCGTAATACAGAGCTCCCTGAAAATCCCAGAAAGGACTTTACAGTAAATGTAAAAAAATCATGGTGAACTCTGCTAAATACCACTTTATAGGTGTGTTTTAAGAAACATGACGAGAATATCTAAGAATAATATCTACATATCAAATATTTGGACAATTACAAAGGGCAGGTCAAGTTTCACTTTGATAAGTCAATTTGGATTTTTAAAATACATTGCTCAGAGTGTGGCTAGTTTTCAGCAATTGTCCTGAAATAGGCTCTTTTTAAGATGCCTCAAATCGCATATGCAGAATTCAGCTCTTCCTGAGAAGCATTTACAAGGCCTTGATTTGGCATTCAGCTGCATCTCTTTCCTCGAGGATGTTGTATGCCACAGTCATCACTCCATACTGGACTTTTGCCCTCTTTCTTTTAAAATATTTAGGACAGGTTACTAGTCATGAGTGCTTTCTGGCATGTCATTATCACATTAGATAATATAATATTGTTTACAAAAACCTGTGTTCTTACTATAGAGAATGGTGTGATGAATTATACGCAACTTCAGGAATGCTTGTGAAATTTATAAAAGATATCTGAAGAAAAAGAAACAAACATACTTCAAATGCTACCACTGAATTAATTTCCTTTACCTTTTTATATGTCACTGTTTGTCCTTTGCCCAAACCTGATTAATAGTGAAATATAACAGATGAGAAACAGAACTTTATCCCAGCATGAAAATACCCTTAGAAAACTGTGAAACCAAATCAGAGGCTAAGATATAAAATGTTTAAAAATAAGGCTTTTCCTAGACACTACTTCCTTTCTTTCTGATAGTAACTTTCCATCCCTTTCCTCTGACCTTCTGGCATATTGTTGTACTATTATTATCATCCATTTATTTTATAAATTCCTCACAGCAATCAAGAGCACTATTGTTATTTTATACTGAGGCACTAAAGAAAATGGATCTGTTTACTTTATCTAAAAGAATATTAAAAGGTGACTTGACCACCACCTACAGGCGATCACATAAGGAAGCCAGTTTTTATAGTCCTCATTCCTTAACTCTGCCAAAACAAAAGGTCATAATGACATCCAGCAGTTGGGAGTTCACATCAGCTATATTCACTAGGGAAACATAGGTGTACCCAAGAAGCTTGTAAAGACAAGAGCAGTAAATCACAGAAATATTTTACTTAGGAAAGCAGAAGATTCACTTGAAGATTTTTAACCACCACTGTTCATCTGCATTAAAAATGTCTGTCATAACTCATATGGAAATGATAGGCTTCATGTAGAAATTATTTGATATATTTTTTGTTTCATACTGTATGTAAGATCTGGTAGTGCTTGTTGCTACAGTGTGGTATATCCTTCACTGCACATCTCAGCCCCAGACATGGAGCCAGGCTCAGTCGAGTCCAGACTGCCAGGCATGCAAGTGGCAATAAGGCAGGTCCAAGGTCAAGCCAGGGAGTTACAATTGTCAGGCTGGGGCAGAATCAGCAATTCCAGCCAGTGTCAGACACAGTCCAGTGATCAACAGGCAGGGCCTAGTGATGGCACAGGTTCAAGGTGAGCCAGGAAGCCATTCTGCAGATCAGGGTCAGGACAAACACGATGGCTGAGCTGAGGACAGGAGCTCCTATGATGTAGTTTAGACTGAACTGAAGGCCCAGAGTTAAGTTGAGGTTTCTGGCCCCTGTCTATGACAGGTGAGGATAGAAGCCCTAAATGAGGTTGGTCAAGACCTTTTATTACATTTAAGACTCCAGCAACTGTGTTTCATAATTATGCCCTCAGATTTCTGGTGACAAGGTTTACATGCTGATGCTGACAAGCAGCAGAACGTCTGGAGCTACTCCTAGGAGCAGTACAGAATGGTCTTGAGAGTGATTTTACAGACTTGAGATAAAACAGTTGCCACTACAGAATCTAAATTAATGTGCCTGCCCGCTTGCTATCTAAGATGGCAGTCATGAGATACTGATGCTACTCAGCCTGCATTAGATATTCTTATTATGAAAGATGATCACATTATCTTAAAGCAAACAAGAGACAAGCCCCTGAACAGACTGTCCTCTCCCTTCTCTGTGAGCAAGATAATTGTTAATAAGATAGGCAAATCAGATACTATAAGTAAAGGCCACAGGATGAAGTCATAGACTTGCCAAAGATTTATTTCATGTCTAGAGATTTCAATTTCACAGGTGAAACTTACAATCGGATAAGGACATCACTACTTATATTGCTGGGTTGGTCTGCATCACTGAGCATTGTAACTGGTGATGTTCTCAATGACAAGCTGCATAATTTTCTTGGTTTCAGTTTTCGGCATCACCTTTTTCTTGAGCCAAATTTATCATTTGCAATGTTTAGAAAAAGGCTGCTGAATCAGAACCACTACACTCTATTATTAGTCTTATTACAGCAATAAAAGTTGGTTTTCAGGATTAGGATAATGACTGTTGTCAATACTATCAGAAGCTCAACCTCTAACAATATTATCAGGAAAGATCAGTTGTCCAGCTTTCTAGTCAGATCATATTGCAGTCCACATAAAGATTCAAAAATTATAAGTACTCTTTCTGCAAAAACAAAACCTTCACTGCTGGTTGTCAAACGTTGACAGTCTGAAGCATATTATTTCAAAGACTCTCATTTGTGGGAATAAGTACTTCCTCTGACAATGAGTAAAGAAGTTTTACCACATCCAAGGAGTCTTGAGGATCTCTGAAATGCTCATTACTATGGTAATAAGCGCACATCAAAATGAAATGGAAGTTAACAGAAATCGCCTCTGATGAGACACATTGTTGTCTCTTTTTAAAAAATTGTCAGTAATATGGACATGAACACTGTCATAAATTTGAGATGAGTATTTTCTGTGGATTCTTTGCAGAAAGATTCATTCTTATTGGTATATCAGTCATCAGAAGGATATATTAAAATAGGCTGATTAAATATCAATCTCTATTTCTTAATAAATCAAAATTGGACAAGAGCCTGGGGAGCATGATGTAAACCTTGGAGACTACTCTGATTTGAGTGGGGGCTGGCTAGCTGTCATTCCGAGTCCAAGTTATCCTATTAACTCCTTTGTTCTGATGGGAAATCGTTTTCTTGGCATCTATCATAAGCAAAGAGTAACTAAGAAACCTTGATACTGGATTTTTTTGTCTAGTGTTTCCTGAAAAATTGAGCTTATAGAAAGCGATCCGTGTTATTTCTGGATCCAACAGCCAAAACAACTCTCATGAAAGGCAGAGCTGCACCTTCAGTATACTATACCAATGGAAACTACACTGAGCTTGTATGTAGAATAATGAGCTCTTGATATAGTCACATTTATAGAATAATCTGTTTAGGTTGTACCAACACACAAACCAAAAGTTGTCATAAAAATCTGACAAAATCATGGCATGCTCATGGTGCACATCTGGTGTTGGTTTGTAAACAACTGCTTGCAGATTTTGCAGGAAGTATTCTTGACATGTGTTCTCTCAAAGTATCAGTTAATTGTCAGTGAAGATGCTACAGGTGTGCAGAGATGAGACTTGCACTTTGAGGAGAGATCCAAGTCAAGATATCCTCACATGCTGGAGTTATAGCTGTGATACCAATGTTAGCTCATGACCTGAACTGAAAAGTTTTTAAGGGGTCAATATGAATTCAGAAGAATGACACATGGAGAGAATTAGTAAGTTTTTTTTGTGGTATCCACCTAAGATTCTATTTCTGCTACATGCAAGATATTGCAGAAAGAATGTAACATTTGTCTTCTGTCTCTGTCTTTCTCTTTTTCCACCTCTATCTATAGCTCCTTTGAGTATCAGCATCATTACTGTTAGTTTCTGGGAAGAGGTTGCATTCACTAGATACTTTCCACATATTTAGCTCCACAAACATAGCAATCATTATGCCTAAAATTGTTCTCCATAGTATGGATGTTCCTGGAGGCAGAGGACTGTCCAACTTGGTGTTTCTGAAACAAAACTGTTTTGCAAAAATTCACTATCTCAGCTAACATGCTGTTTATATTTTTCCCCTGAGAGCATCTACTATGGTTCAAGAGAAAATCATGGAGCAAATTAATTGTTCTGGAAGCCAAGTTACTTGCCACTTTTTCCCCCAAAGGTCCTACAGCCCTCTTCTCATTACTTTGCACATTAACAGTGAGATCAATTTACTTGTTTCTGTCGTCAGGTAGCTGGTGTATGCCTGATCATGTTACAACAATGCACACCTACATTCCATGACAGCATTTCTTGCACATCCTGGCATGTAATATCAGCCCCTAATAGTAAATGCCACACATTTTAGCAGGTGAGTGATCAGCTGTACACCTTCTTTTTGAATTTTGTTGTTTAAAGTATGATAAAAAATGTGTTTAGCTACATTTAGTCAGTTTTATGGTTGAGTATTTAAATAGTGGGAAAGTGATCATATTCTAACAGAAGGAGGGTCTTAATTCATTTTTTAATGAAATCTACAGATACAGAATATTTTGTTTCTTGTGTTTCCATCCATAAAATATTTTTGAACAGGAAATGTTCTCTCTTAGATAAATTCTCTGGATTCAGACATTCCTATGCTCAAGAAACATTTAGAATACTTTCACAGAATAGAGCACAGTATGGCTTATGGTATGGACAGATGCCAAATGACATTTCTGCAAAGTCCAGCTCAGCTTGATCCAATAGTAATGAGGGGAAAATCTCTTGCAGACTCAAATGGATTTCTTACCAAGACCATAATGTATAGTTAATGTAGTGAAAATCTCTGTGAGACCTGATTGTAAACTTGAAGATAATATTAAGGAAGAATAGGACAAGTTATTACTGACCTTCCTCTGATCTGGTAAATTAATAAATCAGTGTCAATTTTAGTCAAGCACCTGGTTTTAGTTACAACAGCAAAGTGCATCTGTGAGCCAGAGTCTCTAATGATGACTTTGAGCAGCTATTTTTATAACTCTGAAAAAGGGGAAAAAACAACAAAAAGCATCTTCAAGCATTTAGTTAATTTACTGTATTGATGTAATTTTTGTAAGGGTAATTAGAATTCTAATGATTTTTATCATTGGCAGTTTTTAGATTCTATAAAAAGCTATCTTGAGCCAATTTACAAATGCTTCTTGTGTTATTGTGAATGTAAACACTTCTGTCATCTTTTGGTACAGACTTTTTTTCCCCGCATTTTCTCTTTGGAGTCCTCACCTAAACTTGGGAGTTCTGACTCCTACCTTTTCTTCTCAGTATTATCTTTCCTATATTATTTCTTTCCTTCTCACTTGTACATCATTGGTCGTTGTGGTTCTGATTTAGATCTTTAAAAAGACTCTTTTCATAGAGGAAATAAACTTTCTTATTTAAAAAAATTAAAAAAGAAAAAGAAAAAAAAAGGAAGAGTTATTTTTCCTGGAACAGAGAGAAAAGCTACCACTGCTGTCAACATATCTGTAGCTCCTCATAAGAAAGAATGGACAGAAGTACTCCACATCTCTGCTTTTCCTTTATGAAAATTCCCAGGAAACACTATTGCTAAAGAGGTCATTGTCCTGCAAGGGGTCCATAGGGTTCTGTTGTGCCTGCTGTCATGATCCACATATACAGAAACAGAGACATGAGTGACTATTGTAATAATTTAATATAACCTTCTGCATCACAATGGCCACAAAGGTTCCTGCTTCAAGTCCCCAAATATTCAGTTGTGATACAGTACATCTATTATGGAGCTATTCAATAATGAGCCAGTGTTCCTTATATCTTAAGATTTCCAATGGATAGTTACCTTCATTATAAAAAAAACCCAAAAAAACATTGTCCTACATTTATAATATATATCAATTAAATTTTTAATTTTTGTTATTGCATATTATTTTATGTCTATTCTAGGAAGAAAGGTTTAATAATTTTCTCATGCAATAACTGTTTTGCAGTGGCTGTATAATGATCTGAGCAAGGGAAGATCAACGCAACCTGCTACATGAAATAATTTTTAAAATAATTATAAGATAAAATCAAAACAGGTGGAACTGGCAGGCATATTCTGTGTATTCTGGTCACAGACACATATGCATATGAAAACATCTGTAGAAAGTTACATCTCAATAGGTTGTTTAATAAAGCCTTTAGACTTTCCTTATAAATGACTTCTCCAGACTATAAAGCACACATTTTTTGGTCAGTTTTCTCTCTTCATTTTATTCATGTTTTCTGAGTATGAATACTAAAATTTGTTTCAGAACTTTGGTGCTGGACTTGCAGCAGAGGAAAAGATTAAGCCACACTGATAAAAGTTTCATCATTTCATTGTATTTGTCTAACTCCGAACACTTCTTTCTTTTACAAAATCCAAAACCTCCGTCATTTTTACAAGGCATGAACATTTTCATGAGTAATATTTAACATATTGTGAAGACACAAAATGGAAAGCATGATGTTTTCTTCAGTTCCAAAGATCTTTCCCTCCTAACTCTTAATAGCCCTTCTACAAATGTATGTGTTAACCTGCTGCTTTAGCTTCCGTTTCTGTTTTGAAAGCAGCACCTCTTCAGTGCTTGCTTTATCATCACAATAGCTCCTCTGTCATGTTCCAATAATCTTTATAATGCCATAGATCATTTTCTGCTCTGTTAGTTCATGCCCTTCCATCTTATTCCTCAGTTTTTAGCCAGAAAATCTAGCCCCTGTCTAGCCCAGTCACATTTGAACTGTTGGCTCCTCTTAATCAGCAATTACAAAAAAACCCCACCAAAATATAGGCTACCCATCATGGAAGTAGCCTCTTCCATGGTCTTCCAAAATTTTCAATTGTTCAGAATTTAGCATCTCCAAGCTACAGGAAAAGTACTTTGTGTTAAAAAATGCAAAATAAGAAAACAAATCTAGTTTTTTATTGCTTTTCAGTCTTCCCATGGGCTTTGAACCAAGCATAGCCTGTAAGGAGAGAGTCTTTATCAACTTCTTTCAGCAGTCAGAAAAGGAAGATAGAAAAGGGAGGCTTGTTTAGAGAACTGTCAGACTAAGAAGACCAGGATTGTCTGGCACCGTTTTGAAGTAATAAGGCAGAGTAAGCAGAAGCTCATTCTAACACAAGAGCTGATGAGGCAGAATCTTGTCACAATCTAAAGGTTGTTTTGTGCACCAAAATCTCATAATTCTGCCTTCTGGTCCCCATGATTCACAATTCCATTCCTCTGCAGCCCCAGGAGATAAGGTTAGGAGCACAGCAGCTCTGAATGCACAGAACGAAGTGGAGGTTCAATCCAGAAAAGGCCAGGAAAGCATAGACAGTAATAACAGTTCATTGTTACACTTGACATTAAACTACAAGGGCAAGGGTGTGAGCACTTATGCTTCTAGGTAATAAAAATATTTTAAAAATCTTGGGCAATATGCCCTTTTCCTATTGTTGTTTTTCCTGCCTGCACTTCTCCAAAATATAGAGTGATGAGATCTTGTTTGCACTTCTATATAAAGTACTAGCTTTATTGAAATGTGATCTGCATGTTTCCAGCAATATTTTATTACAAACTTCCAGAGGAACACACATTCCTCTATATGAAAAACATACTTCTCTTGCATAAATAAGCTTCAAGTTTTATTAAAAATCAAGATGCTCCATAGTATATAATAAATTATTAATTTTATGTTCATAACCATAGTCACAAGGTATTGCCTGAAACACAATGCAAAATATAAAGGAAATATCACAACCAAGTTTTAATAAGTTAGAAGCTTAAGATAATAAAATCAGTTCTTCTTTTACAAAAAGTAGCTTAAGGCATCTTTGATCATGTGTCACTGATGACTCTATAGAAAATCTGTGTAGTGCTGGTGAAACCTTGATGAAATTCTCTCCCTTTTTCTCTCCCAGATAAATCTAGCCACTGCACAAAGACTGTTCAGCAGTCTGGAGTCTTGTCCTAGAACTATATATTTTCCAGTCCTTCAATTGTACCTTTCTTTAGCATTGTGTCTCAGTTTAAAATTTCTCAAAATTAAATTATTTTCCAGGACACAAATCAAGGTTTAAGAAAGATTCTTTCTTCTGACGAGGCTTTTATAAACATAATTTAATTAAATTGAGCAAGATGGCCTTTTCCTTTAAATTCAGCCAGTGGAGACAGACAGTGATAATGAAGGGCAAAAAAGTAAACCCCAGTTCACAACGTTATTTGGCACTTTCAGCCTTTAAGTCTCCCTACTAACTAAAGTGAGATAAAGTGCTGTTTCAACGAAGACAAGTCAATAGCAAATGGCTCCTGAGCATTCTCCTCTTTCACTGCTGCAGCTGCCTGTGGGGCAGGAGCTCCTGATCATGACACTGAGAATATTCTTAGTTCTGCAGTGGCTGATATGCAAAGCCAGAGTCCTTTTTCTTGTGAAGAAGTTAACTACCACCTCACAAATCTCTGCATTTTTGCAGTCATTGCTAAAGTAGCACTAGGGAGTAGCTTCGAAACAACAATAGCCAGGCAAGAAATGACTGATCATGTGATAAACTGAAAGGAATCACTTAATCTGAGATCTAGATTCTATCTTTGTCCCCTCGAATATCTTAAATCCAGGGACTTTTGATTCTCTTCTACTGCATTTCCCATAGCACCTAAATGGAAATATCCTGTTACACAGAGGGATCATCAGTCACACTGATGAGATCCATTGGCATGAAGCAGACTTTATTGCAGAGCAGGTTGTCATTGAGGCAGAGGTCAATTTTTGGAGTGCAGTAGGAGAGAGCTGGCTGTGTTAATGCTACTGTTGACCATCTAATCATCAAAAACATAGTGCAAACATGCTGTCCATGTACAACAGTTTAATCCACACAAAACACTGAAGCCGAAGATAGGTAGGACAATACTTAAAATTTCTCAGTTTGTGAATTCTTTTTCCAATAAGCACCCATGCAAAATGCCTTGTGGGATCTGTTGAGACTGCTGGAATTAGGTAGGTATTACTTTCCTTTTTTCTTAAAGTACAGCAGTCTTAATGTATTTGTAACTGATTAATTGCCATATTTATTTAGAAGAAAATTTATGCATACATATTCGGTATCCCTTCCTTCAATATTTTCTTTCAAATATCCTTTTTATTCCCACCTATTCCAAAGGAAGAGGGGAAAAACTCTTTCCTTGTTTTGTACCCAGATGCTCCTATTTATAGGTTCCTGAAACAAACAGATGCTAAAAATGCCTCTGTGTGACAGCTGGGAAATGAGAAAAGTAGATGAATTTATTTTTAGGAAAATAGCCACCCTGCATTTAAAAAAAAAAAAAGGATAGTGGGTCTGCTTTGTGTATTGTGTTTTGAGTTCTTGTCTTCCCAATGAAGAGTCAAGGAGAGGCAGCACTGATGAGGAAATAAAGCATCAGGGCAGAAGGGCAAGAAAAACCAAACACAGTCTCAATAACATAATTAAAAATGACTGCAGTGTGACTAAACCAGGGTTCTCGTTCAAATTAAAAATTAATTTACTGGAGGGATGATTTTCTTAAGCAGATGGGATGAGTGAGCTCTTACCATAGGCTTTAAACATCATTCGTGTTGACAATTTTTTTTCTAATTACTCCCCCTGCAGATCTTCAGCAATGAGAAATAGCCAGAAGAAAAGCTCTTGACTAGTTGTACACCATGGCTGCCAGCAGAAACGTGTGACACTTGGAGCAGATCATCTCATGTCAGTGTGTTTTAAAGTCAAGAGACAAGAATGTTTGTACTGAAGCATGAAGCAAGGTGCTGCCAAGGACTGCATTATGACTTTCTGCCTTCTGAGACCAGTCCCAGTTGTGCCCCAAGGACAAAGATTAAAGCCATTCTGGACTTTGCCAGGGCTCTACCAGCAAGAGATGCCAAGGCACTGTTTGCTGTCTGTGGGCAGGCACAGCAGGGCATATGTTCCTCTGAGACTCCAATGCAGAGTGCTCCACTGGCATAAGGCCAGAGTCTCTCCTGCTGGTTTTCTTGCACCTAGGGGTTTGGCTGTTCTGCTACTCACTACCCTCACACACTGCTGTAAGGGTTCAGACCATGTCAGAGAATTTAGCTCAAACTCCTCGTGTTACTGCTGAAGAAGGGCCAGCTGGTCCAAGTCAGATGTCTCCTGTTACTCTATCTGCCACTAATTGTAACTGTGGTATCCTTGGGCAGACAAAGAAGAGTAATATTTTCCAGCAATCTGTACCTCAGTCCCCCCCTGTCCTGCTGGTATCTGAAGGGTTATTTCCGGTTCATTTTAGAGATAACTATATGTAATGACACTGAAATAAGTGATCTCCACATTTCAGGGTGCTTGCATCTCCCTTCTATATAACCTTAATAAATGGTAAACCATCTTTTCACCATTTCATGGTAAACCATGTTAGAAACTGTCCTTTCATAAACATCACAGGGTTAGAGTTCAAAAGATCCTGTCACCACCTGAATGGAGATGGTCAAGGGAATGACAATAATTTGGACAAATTCCTTTGGATAAGTGCAGTGTGAGCAGGGCATATAGCCATTGAAGTCAAGCAAGGCTCTACTAAAAAAGCTGAAATTATAAAAAGCCTGTAATCAGTGCATTCTCTCTTCCAATCCTGTGTTCCTATTTTCTACACTCCTATTCCTCTTCCAGTGACCAAAGCTAACTATTAATAGATCACTTTCACTTACATATATGTGGCTAAGTAGAACTCCAATTAGCAGACGCATTTAGAAAGTTGAGAAGATACTGTTACTTAAATACCAGAGAAAGAGAGACAACATGAGAGGATAAGCTGCTGTTACTTTACATGAGATCTCCAGTAGCAATGGATGATAGCATAGTAGAATGAATGTTGGTTACAAGGGTAAAAATCACTCAGGTATTTAATGTGTACATGATAAATCCTTACAAAGTTCATGCTTCATAACACAAAACTCTAAGAAATGGGTCATGAATCTATGTTTAAAAGTGCTAATATGTATTGGAAAGTACTTCCTCAAGACTTACCTGCCTTTAAGAGCACTCTACCGACACTAATCAGCTATTTTGAAAAAAATAATTCAATCTTTGGTATTGTTAAATTAGCTTAATGGCAATGCTCATTTTCTACTGAATGCTAATTAGTAGCTGCCAATTTTTTCACATGCAGGTAAAACTACTCTGAGAGCAAACTTGGTTGTGGCATTTTCAAGCTTTTAAGTCTTTTACTTCACAATTTGAATGACAATTTTAGTATGCAGCAAGGGAGTTGGACTAGATGATCTTTAAAGATTCCTTTTCACACAAACCATTCAATCTTTCTATGATATATATGTTTTTTATTGTGTGTACATTTATATTGTTTATTTGAAGAAAAAGAATGGACCTCAATATTACTTTTACTATTTATTTTGTGAATACCATGGTTGTTTTATTTTAAAAAGTTGCGAGTTTTAGTTTGCCGTCTGCTTTTTTTCCTTTAATCTAATGCTGTTTTTAAAAAGCTAATCCCTTCAGAAAGCTTTGTTGACACCAAAGTCTGGTGGTGACTTTACTATGAAAAAGATGGAACAGATTAAATAATCCTCACATTTATATCACTTTTAGTCTGGGTGCTCTCTGCATGTGACATATTTTAATTTTTGTCCATATATAAACAAAATTGGAGACTTCAGTGAACCACAGACTCCCCTAGAAAACCACTGGATCTTTAAAAAATTTGGTTCTTGAAAAGCTACCTTATTTTTTTTTAAATCTCATTTCAAATCCTAGAGTTTTTAATCACTGTGTACCTTTCCATATTCCAAATGCTTCATTTAACCAAAGTGCAAATGCTGTATCTGGCTGTGAATCCCAGTAGGGGTGAGTCCATAGGTAGCTGAGCAGATCTGGATGAGCTGGATGAGCACAGAGTGCACTGCGTGTGATCAAGTAGACACTTGGTGTCCGTGTGCTGAACTGATAGCAAAGCCATATCATCAACCCTGAAGGAATCACACGAATTGGTGTGCAAATGTGTAACACACCCAGTATTTGTGAACAGGGGTGGAAGACCATGAATATTACACGGATATCCAAAGCAAATTCCTCATAAAAACGGAGAAAAAAAAAGTTATGAAAAATGCATTAAATCAAAAGCAGACACCATACAGTGCAGAGGGTGTTTCCATGGAAGCAGTTTCCCACATGACAGTAAGATCAGCAACAAGTATTATAGAGAGAAACAGAGAGCAGAAGTGTCACCAGGTTAAGCCCAACTATCATACTGGCTTATAAAACAATATATATAACTATTTAAACTTACCACAGGTTTTTTTTCCCTGGAATAGAAAGTTGATTATTTCCAACCCAAACTATATCTGTAGAATACATATAGTGAAAATAAAAAAAAATTATAAAACCAAAAAAACCCCAAAACAACAACAACAACAAAAACAAACAAAAAAAAAACCCACAAAAAAAACCAAAAACCAAACCAGTATTGGATAACTGTGAAGAAAAATTTCTCCCTACAATATACAATCTAATAAATAGAATAAAAAGTATTATTTTATGTACAGAGGCAACTTCCTAGGAGATGTAAGATTAAAGTGGGTTCCATTATCAATCTTGAAACACATGGCCTATGAAATATCCCAGACACTAAGATTTAGGACTAATTCAAATTCAAAAAGAAAAAGAAAATAAGAGGAAAAGTATTAAACTTGTAAAACAGGAAATTATTCAAACCTTATACATGGTAAGTGAAAGTGAAAAAATATTAACATGACTGACACTAACTAGATCTATGAGACATAAGAATAAGGCAAGACCATTATTAATAGTTTATGATGAGCCATCTGATGAGCTAATACTTCAGTTAGCTAATGCTCACATTTTAAAGTCTTGACCCCAGAGCAGGGCATTAGATGAGACAGTTATGTGGAGAAGGTTCTGTGGTAATGAAGATTCCAGGAAGATATTCACTTAGCCAGTAAAGTTATGAATTATACCTACTTCCACTCGATACAGCCTTTTTAGGTATTTTTCTGAGGTCTAAATGCAAGGCACATCTGAATGCCAGATTCCTGTTTTCTAGGGAAAAGGAACTGTACCTCAACTGGAAATTAAGTAATTCATATTCCTTCATAGTTGACTACACAGAAGTATCAGCACCAAGCTAAATATTGTGCTTAGCAAGAAGAAAAAAAGTAAGGGTGATTTACCTTGCCCTAATCTACTCCTTGCAAAAATTTTGTCACAATTAAGAGGTTTGTTGGACACCATTCCAAGCTTTCTTGTGTGATCAACATTATCCTGTATTCACCAAAATGAAGAAATGAATCACAGTGGGAAGACACATTGGCACAAAAGGCAAAAGTCCAGAGGATTTCATCCAGTCAAGGGTTATGATAAGAAACAAAGCTCATTGCTTATGCATGACAGTCTCTCATATCCACAGAAATAAATCATAGGTTGTGCACACCCATTTGGATGAGAATGCCATACATGCAGGTGAGATATTTCCATTTACTGTCACAAGCCACCACTCACTCAACTAAGAGTGGTACCAGTGTTTCTACAACAGGTGTTGCATTTTAGTTGGGCTTTTTCCTTCCTTTTTTTTTCCTTCCTTTTTTCCTCCCCTTTTATTTTTTATTAATGCTGAAGCACAGAAGACAAGACAATCTCTTGGCATGAATTACATTGGCAAGGATGCAGTCAAGGATTGGCATCAGAAATTGATGTTGTGCATAGCTAAAGGTCACAGCCATGAATACAAACAAAACTGTCATATTCTGCTATATCAGTGATGCTACAAGCATATTGACCACAGCAATGAGAGATTTCACACTCTACTTGTCTAGACACAATAGAGAAAACGGTTTAGCACTAGAAAAAAATATGCTTTTGTTCCTATAATAGTATAATATAGTTTATGGAAGGAATATGAAAAATTACTGCAGTAAAAATTGACAGCATTGGTCTTGCTCATTGGAATCCACACGTTGACACTTGACACTAGACAGATGAGTAGCAAGGAATGATCTATGTGATTTTTTTTTTTTTTTTTTAATTTTTTTTTTTCCCTGAATGCAAAGATGAGACTTTCACAGTTTACGGTAATCCGACAGAAGTGTGACACCTGTCACTTTTTGTTTTACTTGAGGAATCCTAAAGGATTGGCTTAGTATCTCTATTTTATATCAGAATTCATGCAGTTTTCTGTCTCTTACATAAATTCATCTAGAAAATAAAGCAATTTTGACATGATCTAATGGAAGCTTTCAAAATTTGTAGCAGAGCAGAAAGATGATTAAAAGAAATTTCTCCTATGGCGGAGGCTTCAAAAATGAAGGGAATAATTTACAGTTAAGACATGACAAGTGATGGAAATAAGAAATGACAATTCAATTCATGGTACCTCCAGATTTGTTTAGAATGATGGACCAAAAAAAGTGATGAAGTTTATTTATTTTGATATATGAGTTATGAAGAAGATCTGAGTTTTATAGATCTTTGCATAACTTCATTTTCTGTAATTTCTGTTTTACTAACATAACAACTTACCAACCTCAATTTCTGTTCATAGCATGATTAAGGTATTGTTTTGGATTTATAATATATCCTTTAATCTGGGAGGCAAATTCTTAAGGTACTTTTTCCATTGTAGGCAGCTAGTATAAAGTCTGTGATTAAATACAGGCCTTTTAAGTACAGCTTCTAAATTTGTACATCTTAAATCCAAGTATTGTTGGTAGAAAGCACAGGACAACATAACTCACTTCTCCCTTTGATGTGATAGAACCTGTGACTGTTGAGACCTAATCTAAAACCCATCTACTTAGTTAGTCTGTTTCCTGAGAGAAATAACTAAAAGGCTAGATTGGGTGAACTTTCCTGAGATGTAGTAAGACTTCTTTTGCTAAGATTTGTGCTATGTAGCGTTTCATATTGTTTTTTTTATATGTTACATGTTAGTGTTTGGCAGGTATATATTAAATTGAAAGCTTAGTAAATAGGACATAAAATTTCTGGGAAAAGAGAAAACTGTTCTAATCATACAGATAAGCAACATTTTCCATTGTCATATGCTAATACTGCAGTTCTGTAATTCTGTTTCTTACAAGCTCATGGGTTTGTTTGAATGAGAAACATAACAAACAGTATATGATAGCAAGTACCATTCAACACCACCAGAGAGGTCATGGGATTTAATTCTACCACTTCTAATCTTATACATCAATATTGTAAGATTTCAGCTTGTTTTTCTTCCCATTTCATTTTAAGGAGCAACCTGGGATATATCAATGGAGCATGCATTTGCAAAGTAGCATGAGATAAAGGTGCTGTCTGAGAGAGATCAAACACTGAATGAGAGTCCTTCATCTATATTAAATACCTGATTATTGCCAGGTATTTGGTTGTTGATGACTGGTCATATAAATTGCCATGGCAATTGTGATACAGTATCACTCAGCTCAGTTGTTTTTAACAGCAGAAGGTAAAAACAGATCAGAGTTTAGCACTTAAGACTAAAACTAGCTACAATTCTTTCAATATTCATTTGATACTATCCACTGTTTATGATTTTAGAGTGTTCAGAGATACGTTGCACTCTTTCTAGTGAAGGACATTGTACATGTCCTGAATGGTTAACCACTAAATTCTGCAACCCTGAAAAAAATGTCTAGAACCTCAAAATGACCATGTACAAAGCTGACATGTACGAAGTGTTTGCATGGTCAGAGAAGAAAGATCTACAGACATCCCTGTATATGTGCTAGTCTGCATAAATACAGCTATCAGTATCTACAAACTAGTATAATGAATGGTTATTTTTTGCTCCTTTTCTTTAATTTTTTTTTTTTAATTATGCTGGAGTACATTTTATATGCATTTTTGCAGATATTTACTATTTATTATGATCAGAAGCACTTAACTAAAACTTTGGAGGATAATTCACATAGTTGTTTGGCAAAAAGTACATATTAAAAACCTATAATCATTGGTCAACTGCAACAGGACAACATGTCATTTCTGTATCTTGCCAGAAATTTACTCCTTTGCTGATGACAAAAGAACTACATAATGATCAAACAAGTCTGGATTCTGCAATAGAAACAAAATTAGTTTTTTTAAGGGGAAATGGGACAAACTGAAGTAGAGAGAGAGAGTAAAGTATTCTACTATTCTCCTGTTCAGTCACATTTCCTTTTTAAAACAAAGCATAAGAACTTCCAGTGACAAAGGAAAGAAGATGATTCAAAAACTTCAGATTATCAGCCCTTGTCTTTTCCTGGTGTCTGATTCATGCTTGGTGCCTTCTCATCCCACTTGATCCTACTGCTCCCCAAGCAGTTACAACTTCTCTGATTCTGTCTGCTCTTTGAACTACAGGTGTGGGGAGGTGCAATTTATTTCTTCACAGCTGCAGATGTTGTAGGCATTTGACTTTGCCACCATTGCCAACTTGGTCCAGTGCTTTGATTTAAAAAAAAAGACCAGGTAGCTCTCATACCCTAAGGATAGATGGAATTTCAGGAGTTAAATATCAAACTATTCAGTCTTTGATTGTCAATGTTTTTGAGAACTAGTATTTAATCTATATTTTACTAGAATGATAGATAATAATCACAATTTTAACACTAAAACTGTGAACGTGTTCTTTGTACTAAAGCTTTACAAAAAACCATGTTCCACTCTGATTGACACAGAATGAATCAATAGATTCCAAGACTACTGATTTTTTTTTCTGTGTTATTCCTTGTTCATCAAATGCCAACACTTTTCAAACATATTACTATTGTAGTAAGTTATTCGGTACGATTAATCAGTTATCATTGAGACGCATTTAGCTACTCATTTGACAATATTATCTGCTCTATTTTTTTATCCAGTTTGTTTTCATGTTATTTAAGGACCAAGAACCATCAATTTGCTTGTTACAACCATTTTAACAGATACCATTTGTTCAGAGATTTGGGTCTTCTTTTCTTCCTCGTTTTTGCTGTTCATTGCTGTCTTTCTCTGAATTTCAGTTCTACTGAGCAAGACATTTTGAAACATGAATTTTAAGGTCATATAACCAAATATTGAATTAAAACTAAATATCTAAATATTATATATTAAAAATACAGACTTTTTTTACATACAAACTATATATCAAAATACTTTAGATATATAAACTACAAAGAAAAAAATACTTGACCTTAGAGAATGAAATTTCCAAATAAACTAGTAAAAAACTCCCAACAGATTGTAGCATCTCTCTAACTACTCAAATGGAATAGAACTTCATACTTGTCAGAACACAGCAGACCATCTAACAAGCCATGTAGAAAGCATCCTTACTTTCCCCCCTGCCCTTGGGCACACCAACTCAACAGTGGGAAGTAGATGAGGGCAACTGGGACAAATATCCATGGTCAAAAAGCTTGAAAATGGCACTAAGAGAAGGGAAATTTGAGTGTGGTGAAAATAAAATACAGATGCTCAGTGGAAATCTGTAAGCACCCAGATAAACAGCTCTCCAAGTACAAGTGGACATTGGCATATTGAAAATTGTTATTATTGTTATTGTTAGGTCACTTTTGTTTGGAAGGGAAGGTTGATTGAAAAGAGGTGTCTCCTCCATCTGCTCAGTTCTGACAAAAAGTAACTGAGAGTCACACTGAAGAGCTTTGAAGTGGTGAATGCAAGCCTATTTTCTGCCCCAGAGTTCCTACCGGTGCATTGGAGAGGATGTCCACACCATTCCAGCATGGAGAATATTTATCTGGAGAATAATGAATAATTCCTTCTACAGAGCACACTCTCCTATGCATAAATGACTGGTGACCTGAGTCACATCTTTTAATCTAGTGCTCCCCTATGTCTAGGACCTGTATGTTCTTTTTACACAGGGCTGAATTTGTCTCCTAATTACATACTGCAGCCCTGGAAATTGCAGCTCAATTTTTCTTGCTTACTTATTGTAAATTACAATTGATGATCTGTAAGAATTACTCCCATATTGAAATTAAATCACTGGAACTGATCTCTTACTTTTGAAAGAGAAAAGCATAATGCTAAGATCCACACACCTGAGGCTAAAATATTTCACTGGAATACTTCTGCTCTTGGATTTCAAGCATAATACATCAAATTTATGTCTCGCATAAGTCAATTCTGAGAGGGAATATATAATATATATAATATATAATTTATATTCCCTCTCAGAATTGATATATATAATATATATATATATAAAATATATATATACACATATATAAAAATTATACATGTGTGTGTATACATATATATGTATATATATATATATATATATATATATATAAAATATATAAATATAATAGCAGGGTAAATACAACAGTGATCCCCTATTGGCACTTCTCTGATGGTGAGACTTTCCCACGTTTTCCTCTGTTCTTCCATAATATGCATACCAGAATTATTACATAGTTTGTCCAGTGAAGATACTGAAAATGATTAAGTGACTTAGGAGATTATATTTCATTTCAAGGGTATGTTTAACTTCTGTCTTTCTATATTTATCAGTTTTCCAGAGTCTATGAGTAGTGTTCGAGAAAATCTTGCCAGCACAAAATTTGAGAAATCCTTGAGTTCAGAGGTTTTTTTATTTTGTGAAAGTGTACTTTAGATTTCTACCTATGCATCACTTTACATTTATAATCACATCATTTACATTTATCATCACATCCCATCCACTGGCACTTTGTTGACAATATGGCACCTCTGTATAAGAGTATACAGTTTTCTAGGACTGGATGAATCATACTTAACATGTAGAGTTCTGTATAACTGCTGGCCACTGACCATAAGCATATTCTATATAATAATTATATATCAAAACTCTCACATAAAAATTATAGCACTAAATTGCAGAGTCAGGTGCTAAAATGTTTGCAAATGCTAGATTTAATGTTACCAGTGAAATGTAATTCACATGCTAGTGAGGATCCATTATGGTACAGCATTTAATTATATGATCTCATTCTATTTTTGCACAGGACTTCTTCATTTGAGGTACAGAATGCAAGCCATTTACTTAGTCAGCAGCAATTCAATATTTTTCTTTATTCCATTTGTTTTATGATCCCATAGTTTATTTACTGCATACTATTCAAACTGTGCTTGGAAAACAGAATACTTAATTCCGTCTTAGACCGTTTCATAGAGCTCATCTCTGTAATATATTAATGCTTCACTAACACTCATAAATGAATTTGTACAGCATCTCTTTGTGATAAAGTGAGAAATAAAACCGTGTAGAACTCGAGGTTAAAAAAAATCCCTTTATGTATTATCACTATCATCTATTAGTAATCACTATTGTCTATTATAATTGCAAATCAATGTAAAACAACTCTCTTTTTCTAATTACCTAACATTATGTTGTATTTTACATGTTCAAAAATAATTCTACTTTCATGCTGTGTGTGCTCAGTTCTTTTGCAAATAAGATGTAGGAATCACAAGCCAAATTCCCAGAAAATACAGATTGTATGCTTAGTGACCACCTGAGTAAAGTTACTAGCTACCTATTAAATGCTAATCACATTAGATTTCTCTGACATGTGCAAGGATAGGATCCTGTTTCTTAAGGATTTTACTGATTCAAAGATCTCTAGTTAACCATGCTCCTTTATTCCGTACATTTCTAGTTCAACAATAGTCACGTGTAAGTCTTATGAAAAACTGCTGGGTTTTACCCAACTCTGATCAAATAGATTCAATTAATATACCAAATTTTTTGCTTGTAAAAGTAGTGTATAATGCTTGTAGAATATATAATAAAAACAGACATTTAAGGCATTAATTAAGGTTGCAGGTGACAGACTAAAACTTCCTCAAGGGGGCCAGCAGAGGGGAAGGTGTTGAGCTCTTCTCTCTAGTGCCCAGCAATAGGACAAAAGGAGATGGAAGGAAGCTTCAGCAGAGAAGTTCACTTTGACAATTAGGAAAAGGTTCTTCACGTAGAAGGTCACCGGTAACTTGGAACAGCTTCCCAGGGAAGTGGTCATGGCACCAAGACAAGTCAGAGTTCAAGAAGCATCTGAATGATGCTCTTACTTATATGGTTTAATGTTAGGCAGTCCTGTGAGGAACAGGGACTTGAACGGAGTGAGTTTTATGGGTCCATTCCAGCTAAAGGTTTCTTCTACCTGACATCCCAGGTCTGACTTGCTGTTCAGATGTGTCTGTACATCCAAAGAGTTTGAGTGTAAAGCAAGTTGGATCTTCAGAACTTGCTTTACAGCAGTATTTGAAAGACCATAACAACTATAGTAAGCTTAGGATTTCACCTTAGGTCCTCAATGACTTAAATTATTATTTGAAACCCTATACAATGTCTTAAGGTTAAATCAGATTGGCATCAGATTACATAATTTCCTTTTTATTAGGGTTAAACAAACTCTCCTACTCAGTTTGCTCAACAGTATTTGTCTGGCCACAAATTCCCCTAAGCCACTTGATCAGTTGCTGCTTTCCATCCTTTTTCCAGTAGAGATATCTGGACTCTGGTTCCCTGTATCTGGCACCTCTTCTCAATTACTTTTATCGCTTCATTCTTCTTACTATCATCACCTGCATTGAATCCAGGTGACTCCTCTTTTAAATTTAAATTCTCTGCCACGGTACAATGCAAGCCAGAAAAGATCAATTTGTTGTTCTTAGTGGTGATACTTGCATGAAGATCCCTACCAGGGCACAGCCAATAATTCTTAATGGTGCATGGAAAATTCTTACCGTTCAAGTCAAGAGTGTCCAATACTGGAAAAATATTAAAGAATATAGCTATAGACACCCAGCTGGTTTCTCCACAGAAAGTGTGAACTATTTTTTCAAAAGCTTATACTTTAAACCAGTACTGACCTATCAGCTTTCATCTCCCTTCTCTGAAACATGAAAAAACAGAACTTAACAAAGAAAGGTTTGCCATCATTTTGCCATGTGAGCAAAGGAAGTTATGTTTCAAAGGATTTATATAAAAAATAGTATGCAGAGTGAAAATAGCAGTGTTCTTCAGTGAGATTTGAATCAAACTTTGCCTATACATCACCTATCCTTTCACAAACTCACTAAGAAACCTACAGCTCAAAGCCATTTTTGAAAAAACAAAAGACTGCAAATGCTTGAATGTAGTTTTAAAACATCTGCAGTAGTCCTTGCAGTAAAGCAAAACAGTGTAAGATTGTTTCAGCATTAATTCAAAGCAGAAGATCCAGAATGTGACTAATTTCAATCCTGTTTAGAGATATTCCCATCAACAATGACTTGCTTCAAGTCCTCACCTAATTAACAGCAATAAACAGCCTTGCTCTTAATATTTCTGCGCTGGTTAAACACACAGCCCAGAGAATCAGTCTCCTGGAGTTAATGAGGCTCATTTGCATTCCTTCCAAGGATTGTCTGCTAATACAAATAAACTAGGTAGAAGGCTCAAATAGTAGTGAGCACTGTCCAAGAGGAGGTAATACATTAATCATTGTGCTTTCTTACAGCTGAAGAAAAACTGTGACTCCTTAATTATTAAGAAAGCCAGCAATATATTCTCCCCTTAAAATGCAAGATTTCACTCACAAGTTGTAAAGAACTGGGGTTTGTTATCCTGTAGTTCATCCAATTAGCATCTGTGGGAGAGGTCTTGGTTTTGTTATGTTGCATGGAAGAGGAAAAATGTTCTTCCATACTTAAATTTATTATTTAAGTGGATTTAAATGCATTATGTACTCATTAGTTTTACGCCAGCAGACTCTCATAAAGTTATATAGAGCAATTTATAATGTATTTTATTTTAACAAAAGGAAGACTCAGATTTAGTTTGGCCTGTCTAGGTGACAGTTACTGAAACCTAGAATATGATCTGTATTATTTTCATAGTTTAGTCTTCACCTTCACATCTATAATTACCATTTTGGTGCTGTCCAGCTCAGTTTGACAGGAAGGGAGGCAGAAGAAAGAATGAGGAGAACTGACTTTTAAAAATGTTCCATTCTGAGCATAAAGTCTTGGAAAGAAACTTTATTAAGTGAGAAAGTAACTATCAGAAAATAATTTCTCTTACAGCTCATGGAGATCAAGAAAGCAGAACCTGTTTTGTAACAGCTTACTTAGAAAGAAAATAAAGTCTTGGAAGAAAAAGATGGATTTTATCTTTGAAACAGGAAACATGATAGCTTCCTAAGAAGTTTGTCATGCCAATTGCAGTCACTTATTAAGGGTTCATATAGAAAAATACAGGCATAATCTGTAAACATAACATCATGTTATAAAGAATTTAAAACCAAAGAATAAAATTGGGAGGGACAATGTGTAATCCAGAAGCCCAGCACATATCTTGAGCTGCATCTTGAAAAAAGGATAATTATCAGTAGAAAGCATAAGGACATACAGCAGGGAGTAGGGAGACAATATTATTATAAATATGTATTATTCATCTTTTTTTTGGTCTAAGAAAATCACTCCTTTTGACACAAACTAGTTTGTCATCTGATATGTTAAATTATTAAATGAATAATTAATAAGATTATTAAAAAGTCTTATCTTTTTCTCTCCCCTTCTTTTAGTTACTTATGCAACCAAGAACTGGGAAAATTCTCTCCTTGTGTCTTCTTTGCTTCTAGGAGCAATTCATTAAAAGGACCTCTAAAGCTTGAAAAATATTTACTGTATGCAGACATTTTGCTTTTCACAAATGACACTGCCACAGATCTTCAAATGACAAGGTGTGTAGAGGTGGGCATCTACTCACTGATGGGCAGAAGTCCAAGTATGTTCAGCCAACAGTGATTTCAGACCTCATGACTCATTTCTCAACTCAGTGCATGAGGAATCATCTCTGTTGCCATGACAGGTAGGTATTTCCCTTAATGACAGGACCATTACTTAGCCCATGCTGTGTGCTTTATAGTGGATGCCCCTTAATCAAAGGTGTTGGTTTGGTTGAAATTTGCAGCTGATTCAGATTTCTGAACTTCAGTCCACTTTTCATAGAGAGATAGGCATAGGTTTAAGCATCCAAGGTAACCATTTCCTTTGGGTGTTTTTCACAGTAGAAGCTGAAGATTCTTTTGTTTTTTAAGTAAACAGGGTCATCAATACACTATGGCATAAAAATAAATAGATTGCAGGGAAAAATACGCCATCAGAAGGAATGATAAATAAAAAAGACATGTTGAATTAAGAACTATGTATTTAGATCTCACCTGAATGCAACTTACTTCAAATTTTCAAACTTTACTGCTTGCCCTGCAATACCTTAAAGAGATACTATACTTGCAGAAGAGGAGAAGTAAAGGTAAAAAACCTAGTGTGCTACTTCATGCAGCAGGTTTCATATGGAAGCCTCATTTTTGTATACACAACATAAAATACTCCTAATATTGACACATTACCTGAAAAGCTCGATGCATAATTTTGCACTTAGAAGTCAATCGAGAAGAAGAGAAAAAAGAATTATTTTTTCTCTGTGGTACTAATACTAAATGAATTATAAAAATTACCATACAGGTTGGGGAAATGATTTTTGATAACTTTTTACCACAAGGACTGTACATGGCAAAAAATGCTGCCAAAATCAAATTGTTCCCTCAGTAATTACTTCTTATTTTGTGAGGTTTGTACACCTTTTGTCTTGTCTGTCTGCTTTGCAGACACATCTTGCTGTAGTCACCACATGTAAGGGTCTGCTTTTAGACTTCTCTTGTGTACATTGAAGGATATACTGTAGTTAGAATTCTTCAATGTCACACTCTTCCATCACTGTCCCCAGTCTGCCTTTCTGCATTTTTTCTCTCCTCTAATGACCTCATAAAACTGCAGCTAGAACTTTGAGAACCATTTTAAGAGCTATTGCTGCAATTTTGCTGGTTTACTTTATGACAGTTGCCCTTTATGCTACTAAATTTGGAGTAACTGCTTTTTCTGCCTATAAACTGACTTGGATACCTGTTACAGCATATCCATGCACACTTATATGATTTTACTCTATACTAAAAGTGAAAAGTATTTATAGATGCAAGTGTCTCCCATTTTTACTGGTGCAATTTCTATGATATTGAAAATGGTCTCCTGACTCTAAGTCCCACAGCAATTGCATGAGGTTCTCGAAATGCAGGACCTGTTTCAAGGCTAAAAATTCTACAAAAGAATAAATAGAGCAGATACACAGTTATTCTTTTTTGTTCCCTTCAGGGATGCATGCATACCAAAATATCGCTTTTAAGACTTAAGATTATAAAAGAATAAATAAACAAATACGGTACTGCCTCAGAGTAATGTGACTTTATATTTTATTTACCCTATAAGTTAAGCACCAAAAAATCCAGCCTAGGTTGTTTTCATGAACCATGTTCCAGGTGGAAGCATGCCACATCAAAGTCATTCCTACAGTGATGATCCAAGATGTGTCTATCCCCCAAGCCTCGGCTAAGCAGCAAGTTCTTATAAGAAGGAGCATGGATAAAGGCAGGTATTTAAGAGTCTACTGCAGGAGAAGCCAAAAAAATTTATGGTTGAGAATCAAAAGCTTAAACAGTACTAAAGTGCACCAACTTCAGGTCCCAAGTCAGAAACATTCTATGTCTAGCAGACATGACAGAGAGCAGGACACAGCACAAACAAAGCTTTGCAACACACAGAACTATGGATTTCTGAAACAGGAGTTTCAGGCAGTGGTCAACTCAGCATTTTTTAGGGTTTTTTTTTAATAACTGAGCTTCTTTTCTGTCTTTTGAACAGTTTTGGCTATATGAAGTTTTAGAATCACTGTCTGTGCAAATGCAGTATCTTTGACCTTCAACGGGATTGGTACTTTGAGGCAAACAAAACTGCAGGATAGCAAGAGCCTGTGAACATAAAGGGAAAGTAGAGGAGGCAGCTGAGCCTTTTAGTATCTCTGTGTATGTAAGAAGTATCACTAAGAAGATATAAATTTTACTTCACATTAAATGTAGAGGTATTTTGTACTCAATTCATGAATAAAAACAGAAAAGAAACCAAATAAATAATTGCCAG